>NC_087210.1:64933450-65010950 GCF_015104395.2 Macrobrachium nipponense
AAGCATGTGTGTAAGTGTGAATACCTGTGTTCAAGGGTGTGCATGCATGTGTAAGTGTGTCTGCATGTTCATACATGTGTGTATGCATGTTTATACACGTGTGTAAGCGTGAGTGTGTGTGTGTCTAAGTGTGTATGCGATGCAGTTTCACGCAGTAATTAAATCAAATCAATCGTGGAAAGGGAAATAAAAAAAAAAACGGAAGTGGGAAGAAAAATATTCAATAAGATATATTTCCTTGTATAAATTAATTATAATAAATAAAAAAACAGTTACTTGTAGGCTTACTCCCCGAGTAAGAGATAAAATGGCCTGTGTCACATGCGAGGTATTATAGGCCTATAATAGTATGACTCCACACGAATATATCATCGGGGCAAGAGTTCTGGTGAGCGGGGGCAACCCCAAGACAAGGGGAGAGAGAGAGAGAGAGAGAGAGAGGGAGAAGAGCGAGAGAGAGAGAGAGAGAGAGAGAGAGAGAGGTCCATGTGCTACATAAGAAAGGGAAATGTAATGCATTATAAATTATTTCCGTAGTCTGACTGTGCGGGTGGAGGCAGCGATAACGGGTGACGTTTACACGGTGGTTTCCGTGACACGGAATGACCTAGTCGGACTGAGGTGGCAAGGCAACTGATCACTACCATTTCAAATAACATTCATTTTCCAATCAAAAACTTTATATATATATATATATATATTATATATATATCTATATATATATATATATATATATATATATATATATATATATATATATATATATACATATCTGTATATATATATATATATATATATATATATATAGATATATATATATATATATATATAGATATATATATATATATATATATATATATATATATATATATATATATATATATATATATATATATATACATATATATATATATATATATATATATATATATATATATATATATACATATATATATATATATATATATATATATATATATATATATATATAGATATATATATATATATATATATATATATATATATATATATATATATATATATATAGATTATAATCACTTTAGCACGTGATTCGTTTATCACACTATCCACAGGTGAAAAATAATAGACAGGGTGTAGGTCCTGACCGGTTACGGCTTTATTTTCAAGCCATTGACTAAAGGACTGATACATAGTATTAGAATTCACAAGTATATATACTGCAGAGATAGTACTGACGAACATACACGCAACCGTTTGAGACTGCAGATCCACCCATGTTTGCACTCTTAAATACCTTAGATATTATATAATATATATATAATATATATATATATATATTAATATAATAATATATATATTATATATATTATATACACATTATATATTATAGATATAATATATATATATATATATAATATATAATATATATATATAAATTCTTTTTTAACATCACAATTCGTATTATGAGAAATTCATTTGCAAGTAACCAGGCGAGCAACCCAAGCCACCGAAGAGATTCCGTTGTAACGAGAGCTTTCCTCGTCCTCTTCAAAAAAAAAAAAAAAAATGTGTCAATTTTGGTAAACAAATTTTGAGTTTGTTTTCATCTTTTGGTGCAAGATTTTTGTGTCAAGAATCATTATAAAAATCACCTAAAAAGGAGCAAAAAATATAACATATGACAAAATGGTCTGCATTTTCCTTGGAGAGCAGATGAATCTGTATTTCATTCGTTTTCATAGGCAGTATTTGATTGTAGTAAGCTAGAGAGAGAGAAAGAGAGAGGGAGAGAAGAGAGACGAGAGAGGAGAGAGAGTGGAGAGAGAGAGAGAGATGCCCCTCACATAAAGGTGTTTTGTGATATGATTTTTCGTAGCCGTCTCATACACATGGCTATGATACTCTGCCCATATTTCGCGATGCCCTCTGTTGTCAGTCGTTAAAGAAGGATGTTGAGACACTTCGTTGATTTTCCGGTGACTTCTTTTCAGCAAAGCCGACATGCTTATGATAAAGGCTACTAGCTGCTAGGGGCTAGTTACAATAGCCCAGTTTCTAAAATTACCAAGTGTCAGATTTGTATTTGAAAACCGAAGATATTTTTTGTGCAATGTTTTAATGAGGTTGCATTAGGAGGACACCCTTAGTGTGACATGAATGGGGTCAGAGGTCGTCCTGCCTTGTACTTGTAAAGACCAGATGACCCTGTCTGGGCAATAAGGTAAAACAAAAAAAAAAAAAAAAAAAAATAGAAAAAATTTAAATTTATGTCATTTGCATAAACATTGTCACCATTCAAAATGCAACGCCAGTTTCGAGTGAGAAACTTGGTTATTGGTTGGCCATTCTGCTTGTGTATTTGTGCCCGCGGTGACCAAGTGTTATCAACCCGTCCCCCCCCCCCCCTTTTTTTTCGTCAGGGAGAGGGTTGGGCGGATTTGGGAACGGGTTTTCTATTTTTTGGGAACAGTATTATGTAATGGACGAGAGACCACTTAATAGCTGTTTTACCCGGTATTATTTTAATTCGAGTAACCGTTGTTATTCTCTCTCTCTCTCTCTCTCTCTCTCTCTCTCTCTTCAAGGCCTCCTCATCTAATGAGGAATAAGCATTCTCGTGTAAAGGGGTCGGGGAGGTTGAGGTGGTGGAATAATGAAAAAATAGAGAATAAAGTTGTGAAGGGGGTTGGGGGGGGGGGGGGTTAGTGGCGGTTGCTGTCATTTAACGCTAAGCTTCCCACGAAGTACAGGACCAGAAATGTGGTCAGCAATGGAGGCTGTGTGTATTTCTCTCTCTCTCTCACTCTCTCCTGGGACTGGCTGTCATATTAATATTCTGTTTTGCTGTCCCTAATTCCAAGTGTGGCTTTATTTCAAGTTCCAAGCAGCGGAGTTTCTAAATTTGGACAGCAAGGAGTAGGAGGAGGAGTAAGTCCAAAGTTAGGTGATCGTAGAGGTCTCTCTCTCTCTCTCTCTCACACACACACACACATTTTTTTTTATATTCATTATTGGTATTATAATATAGTATATTTTGAGAAGATGGAGAACCCTACTCGTGTGGAACAAGAGGCCCACCCAAGGGACCACTGACTCGAAATTCCCGAAGCCTCCAAGGAATATTACGGAATTCATTCGAAAGAAACAACAACAGAATGTCAAGGGAAATACAGAAGCATAAGTTTATCCTATGAATTGATAGAAATAGGACTATGTGACATAATATAAGTTAAAAACAGAGCTGTCTCATGTCCGTCAAAATTCGGAACGAACGTCGGTATAGCCTCTGAAACTGTACCCGGACGGGCCCCTACCGAGCTGCTGACGACTCTCCCCTCGTACACACACACAAACAAGTCGACGCCCACTCGCACACAGAAACGTACAAGCGTGTGCAGGCGCACACGTATGCACGCACACACTTTCCCTCTCGCTCAGTGGCCAGTGGGGCGGCAATTGTGACAAAATCATAGACACGTGTTATAACTGTTTATAATTATTTTGACCATTATTGCTCTTAATATCAGGCTGTAGAAGTTAGACGATATAGTGGGTTTATTATCAATTTTTTAAATTCTGTATGTGGGCCCAGAAGAGGGCGAGGGAATTATTAATGATAATATCCCGAGTCTGACACATTCCTATTCCCACTCTGATTTATGACGGGGGCCGGGGCTGGAATTCCTGAATCTTCAAATAATATCGTTTCCGCTTTCCTCCTGACTTTTACTAACTGCTGATGAGAGAATTCTGGAATCTCCCGTGAGAGATCCAAGTGCGTTTTTATACTCTTATAGGCTTATGTTATTTGCATCCGATGTATTTTTCTTGATGTATTTTTCTTTGTAGGCCATGTAGTACTTGCAAGAACAGAAGAGATTACTGTCCACTTTGTTTATTTTGTATTATGTCTCTTCGTGGACAAATTTGTACTACTAATTGTATATTTTTTGTCAATAAAATAACTAACTAACTATAGTAGATTCACATCAGCCGTGCATTTGATGTCTAGGCCAGACCCTTACGACGCTCCTGATTGGCTGTTGATAAGCCAATCACACGGCTGGAAACTCACCCTCGAGAGAGAGTTCACATAGGCAGGATGTATATTCCATGTCTCCTGAGGTATATATACATCTTTCAGGAGAGGTGGAACATACATCCTGCCTACGTGAACTCCCTCGAGAGACTGAGAGTTTGCAGCCCTATGATTGGCTTATCAACAGTCAATCAGGAGCGTCGTAACGGAAGGGCCTAGACATCATATGCTTTCTTTCTTTCCTTCCTTCACGTTCATTGGTGACTTCAAATTTCAAAAGGCCTTAGCAGAGTGTCCTTTCATACTTCTCTATTTCCTGTCGTATCCCATCCGTTCCATCTTGTTGAGTCTTTGAGCAGGAAGAAGTCCTAATATTCAGTGCCATTAGGGCTGATTCTTACGACATATTGAACTTATTTTCAATTAAGTTGACACTAATAGGGTGATGAACAGCTTGTATTTCAAAGATCACTGAATAGTAACAGGTCGTCTCTCTCTCCTCTCTCTCTCTCTCTCTCTCTCTCTCTCTCTCTCATGCGCGTGTCATGGGCCATAACTTGTATAGTAAGTCCCCTGTGGTGGCCTTATTCCACATGAATAGGGCTCTTCATCTTCTGAATAATAATCATAATAATGTTCTGAATACTTTTTGAAGAAATCTCCGGGTGTCTGAAAAGTCACTTTGTGATGAATATGTAATAACGGTGTCAACTTCCTAAAAGGAATAAGATGTGACACCATAAGGAGTAGTGCCAAATAAATCTCTACAAAATTACATTTGTAGGCTTTATTTAAACGTGGTGTGGTGTTACCTTGGCAGAACTGGCAAAAATCGGTCTTATGGAGAGAGAGATTTCGGGCTTTGTTCCGCTTAGCTGATCTAAAAAGGCGAGTGGGAAATAATCTTGAATGACGAGTGAATGCGTCAGGGGAGAGAGAGTAGAATTTAAGAGATCGGCTCCTTCATGGCGTTGCCACATCAAATATTCCAACTCAACGTTTTATGGTATATGAAGGCAGCATAAGTTATAAAGCACAAATATTAATTGGCTGCTGATGAATTTTTGCAAATTATTAAAAGCCCTCGTAATTTTCTAGCATTTGACAACAAAAAACCAAATAGTTTATTCTTAAACGTGGCAAAAAATAATTTACAGTTCTGCCACTTCCTCTCTGAGGTGTTAAGCTGACCTCAGGGCATAAAGATGTCAAACAGCCCGTGCCTCTACAAGGAAAGCTCAGAGTCAAAACACTCAGGGACTCATTAAGGAGTCTCGCCTTACAAACAACATGGAAGGAAGTCCTCGTTCTTGCATTCATCTTTATCCACAGGCTCGAGAAATCGTTCATAGTGTCGTAAAGTATTTTTCTAAATAAAAGGCAAACCGTGGACCCATGGTGGATGTCAGAAAAACACTGCAACGAACGCGCCTAAGAAGCAACAATGATGCCAGAGAGAACAATCAGCAGGATGTCAATGAAATCATTAATTCTTTTTTTTCGTTCGCAATGTAATATTCATTCATTCTTTTCATTCATTCTAAATGTAAATACTAACTAAATATATGGTAATTACTCTGTTTCTTAATAAAACTAAATATGTTTAAGAATGACTAAGTTTTTGATGGGAAAATGAATGTTAGTGCTTTGTTGCCATGCCACCTCAGTCCGACAAGGTCATTCCATGTCACGTGTAAACGTCTCTCGCTTATCGTTGCCCCGTCCTCTACAGTCAGACTAAGGAAATAATTTATAATGCATTACATTTCCCTTTTTTATGTAACTGTCACTACACATGGACCTCTCTCTCTCTCAACAAAGCAGGGATGTATAGAACGTGTATCTAGACCGTGCCTCTGCCTGATTATGAAGAGCTTACGCATTTTCCGCATGCGATGTAGTCATTACATTGGTCTGTTCAACTGAAACCTGAAATAAATAGAAAAAAAATTTCGTTGTTTTGTAGTTAAAAAAAATAGTTTGCAAAGGTTTAAATACAAGAGTTTATCTCAACGTTTTTCTACTTCCTGAAATAAAATATGAAATCCGATAGAAAACGTCCCAGAATCTGTTTGGATCATTTCCGACTCTTCACTACATTGTTCAAAATGTCACGACACCAACGGAGATAAATTGGTTTCTTCCTTTACAAACTCCCAAAAACTCTGACCTCAGATGTATTACTTTAGTGAAAAAATAAAGCTGCTTCACCTGTTATCAGGGGGATTTGTTTTTTTAGGACGAATTAACGGTTCATTTAAATGCTGGAATTAAAACGCTTGGAGAGAAATGCCGAATATTTCCCCCCTCTCTCTCTCTCTCTCTCTCTCTCTCTCTCTCACTCTCTCTCCTCTCTCTCCTCTCTCGTCGATGACAAAAGCGAGAGTTGTTTTTTTTTTTTCATTCATATTCATATGATGGTCTCGTTGACAACGAATATATTTCGAATTTGATACTGTCAAAGAAATTCAGGGATATAAACCCATAATGTACAAAGTATAACCGGTAAAATATCTCCCAGCACTGTAACCGCACCTCGCTGAATTCTTCAGTACTTCCAGAGTGAGAGAGAGAGAGAGTTATAAGTTTACCTTTCCTTTTAGCTTTTTATTGAGTTAGGGCAACATTACATCCACTTTGAAAGGTAAAATTAAATGATAAATTTAGGTAAATTTAGCATCTGAAAATCATCAAAGGTAAAACCACAATTATTTACAATACAAGCAACTCAATATCCACTGCCTTGCAAAGGAAAAGCTTAAATAAAAAGAAAGTATTAGGCAAACATCGTTTCGTTTACATGCTCACATCGACCCTCCTTTTTTGTCTGAAAGCGAGAGAAGGAGAAACTATTTTCAAAAGGGCATCAGGATGCGAGGAATTGTGGCTCAGGGTAATACGATATTCATGAACGTCACGCTGACACATTTCCGCAACACTTCAAGGGGTCACAGTGACGAATGAACTGTTTATGCAGTTATACAAGTGAGACTCTCTCTCTCTCTCTCTCTCGTCTCTCTCTCTCTCTCTCTCCTCTCTCTTCGCCTCTCTCTCTCTCTCTCTGTCATATAGCAATAATACAAGAAAGTCAAAAACTGAGTTTTTTCCTGAAATTTAAATTCTACTGAACGAATTGTTATTGCTCTTGTGAGAATGCTGAATTGATTGAGAGAATTTTAACCTTTAGACTCCTGAGATCATGTCCTGAAACTCAAGAGCTTGGTTCATCAATGCCTTGCCACTATTAGTAACAGTAATATGGCATTTATAACTTATAAACTGAATTTGCATTCGAAGCACGTAACACTAGACTAAATATTGTTACATTAATGCTAGACTCCATTTACGTATATTGACTGAAATTTCAACGCCAATGTCTGATTTACAACTTAGACAATTTAATTTGTATTCGAAGCACATAACACCAAAATATATATTTGACTAAATGCAAGCTGTCTCATAAATGTAATTAACTGATACTCGAACTTTCATTCCTAAAAGCAGAGTACATTAATTTAAAAGCATACCTTATAGCAGCTTATCACCATATTGGAAATATTCGTTTACCCATCAGTTGAGATCAACAGGAATATGGAATGTGTAATTTGAATGACATTCCAATTCGTTAGATTAGGAATCACTGACATTGGAACCGGGTTAAATCAGAGTTGATTATCTGGAATTCAAAGCGCGTTCCAAATTGGATGCTGATTCCAACTTCCAACGATTATGAATAAGAAAAAAAAGGGGGGGAAATTCGTGACAGAAAACTACAGCACAAGTTTCATTTCTTCCCATTAGCATAGAAGAATGCAGTAGTATTTTATTATTATAAAAATTATAAAATAAAAATATCATTATTATTAATAAATAATACTAAATGTGCAAGGTTCCCGGGATAAAAATTAAAAGGTGGTGAAATTGTCATCTTATGAGACTTTGAAAATGTCCTCTGGCTTGTCAGTTAAGGACAATGGCGCAGAGGGGGATTTGTAATATACACGCATTATTATTAATTATAAAATACTTTCCTAATATTATTATTTTTTAATAATAATGTTTCTTTTTCCTTATTATTTACAAATAATACATCATTTAATTTAAACCGTTCTAGAATTTAAGCTAAATATAGGTATTTATATTAATTTATATTAATAGTTCTAAGCTTTACCATAACACATTATTTTTCCTATCCATTACACCTAAAACGTCATTTTCTTTATTAGTCACAACATATATATATATATATATATATATATATATATATATATATATATATATATATATATATATATGTGTGTTATATATATATAAAGATAGTATATATATATTATATATATATATATAGATATATATATATATATATAGATATAGATATAGAGATTAGATATATATATAGATATATATAGATATATATATAATTATATATATATATATATAATATAGTATATATATATATATATATATTATATATATATACATATATCTATATCTATATATATATATATATATATATATATATATATATATATATATATATATATATATATATATATATATTATATATATAATATATGTAAGGCATAGGTTTTGATTAATAATATGCGTTCTCTGTGACCTATGGAATGTGGAGAACAGTGCAGAGGTGACGACCTGAGAGTAGCTGATCAATGAGTTTCTGGGGGTGGTGTGAGATAAAAATGCTTAGTTCGTCGAGTCAATGTACGACAGTTTATGAACTCTTCTCAAAGTGCCTTTGGGAAACTGGTTGTAGCCAGTAATATGAGGCGTTGTCGAAGTGTGCATTCGTATGTGCGTGTGCGCCTCTTCTATTCATAATGTATCACTAGCCAAGTCTATGGGAAGACTTGCACAGAGATTCGTGGGAGGAAGGCAAAGCCACGATGGCGGGTGCCAAAGTGTTTTTTTTAAACAGTGAGTGATATTCCGGTTGGGAATGGGTAAGTGTTACCTTTACTTTAGCCAAAGGGATGGCTTGTTTGATATCTTGTAAGATGTTCCATTTTATTAACTTTGTCTTTGAACTTGTGTGTGTACTTACCGGGATGTGTTCTGTATCTTTGAAACAGACGGATCTGGAATACCGGGGGGATAAAGAGTTCCCGGAGGGGTGTGGACTTTTGGGTGACTTGACAATGTACTGTTTTTGAGTTAGTCTGTACGACTGGATTACTTGGTTAATTGATTTATTTATTCTTGTAAATAATCGTTATGTTATGATGCAACTCTCTCATTTTCATTACCTGTTAGAATGGAGAGAAAGAGTGGAGAGGAGAGAGAGAAGAGAGAGAGAGAGAGAGAGAGAAGAAAGATGAGAGAGAGAGAGAGAAGAGATTACTGGATTCCTTGGAGAGAGAGAGAGAAGAGAGAGAGAGAGAGAGATAGGTTGTGTGTGTAATGGAGTAATGGGGTCTGCCATCCGTTTCGTGTCCACGCTTACCTGATGAATACTGGGGGTCCTTCCCCCATGTTATAGTGGTGGCAGACGGTTAAAGAGGGGATATAAAAGTTTTCTTGCTTTTCTATGCCTAGGAACGCCAATGTAGAGATGGGTGGCCAGTTAGAAAATAAAAGGGGTAGAGAAAATATCCGTCCGTGGGATGGGGGGGATGAGGAAAGAATTTCTATTAGGGTCATCAAATTTGCCCGTACCGAGATTCTTCAGGGAGGGAGTCGTGAGAGCAACTCAGTTTGGTTTGTAAATGAGTGTTGCCAGGTGTCTTCTCGCCAATCGCGTTTGTATTGTGCCGACGAGATTTACGTATTCTACGAGAATTTCGAGTTCTTTTTTCCCATTATGGAGTGGTGAGTGTTAAACTATTGTTTATCAAAAGGGAGAGGGTTTTTGTTTAAATATTTCAGGGTTATGGGATTGGTTCAAGAGGTCAACAATTTTTCTTGTCTTTGCCCCATAGTGACGTGTTTTCTTTATTTGCACGTGTTTGTAATAGACGTATGCATTCGTCTTTGTTTAAAACATAGGAGTGTATTTTTCTATGCATGTGAACTGTGCTTGGATAATCATATCTGGCTTAGTGACACACAGCGGCCACAATTTTACGGGCTCAGCACATTTCTGCAGAGAAGCGCGTCGCATTGCGAGGGTATATTGGCATCCCTCGGGGGGATAGTCGCATGGAGGGTACCACTGGCCTCCCTCGAGAGATAGTGCAGGGATGGGCACTAGTGTATACCTTGGGAAGGGGTCCTCAGACACTGTTCAAGGGGAGATTGGGGTACTACTGGTATGCCTCGGGCTGTTCTGCGCTTACTGAGGGGTTGTTCTCAGGGGGGGAGAAATTTTTTTTTCTCAGTGTGGGTGAACTCCCCCTTTTCCTTTTTTTTTTTCTTCTTAGTGTTGGGGATGGATTTGGCCTTGACATTGAATGCTAAGATATCAGCTGATTGATTAGTTGATGAAGTGAAATGCCCGTAGAGTCTTTTTTTAGAAAAGATTTTTTTTTTCTCTCTCTTGGAGGAAGAGAAAAGGAAATAAAAAGAGATTTTTCTTTTCCGTGAATGAGGGGAAAAGTAGTTAACATGCACGGGATGTGTTATATGTTTTACTTGTGCCTTGAAAGACACAAATATAAGGGGGATACACAGATTATTTTTTTTATTGTGTTGGAGAAATTACTTTGAAATGCCGATGATTAGTGTTGTATCTGTGTTGTGTGGCAATGGTGTTATGTCATGGTGTTGCATGCTGGAGAAATTGTATGTCATAGGATTCAGCAATACTGTTGTATGCTATTTGAATTTCACCCTTACTTGAGATTTTTGCAAGAGAATTATTGCTATGAAGAGTTATTATTATTATTATTATTATTATTATTATTAATAATTATTATACTTGAGATGTGTCACGGGAGGTTTGCTTAAGTAGAATTATCATTACGGGAGAATTGTTTTGCGAGAGATTTGAGATATTTCATGGGAAATTATTCAATAATTATTACAGTTAATTATTCAAGGAGAATTATTACAATGAATTAATGGGAGAAGTCTTGTTGTTAATTATTTGTCGAGTTTTTATAACTTTGGAGAATATTTCAGTGATTCACGGGGATGAGTTTTGCTGAATCTTGATGAATCTGACTGAATCTTGGTGAATTGTGTTGAATCTTGCTGAATTTTGCTGAACTTTTGCTGAATTTTTTGCTGAATTTTTGGAGAATGGACAAGCATTAACTTTGGTGATAATTTTTGTACTGATACTGATGATTTTGATGATAGCAATTTTTTTTGGTGATTTTGTGATAATGATATTTCTGATACTGATTTTTTTTTTATACTAATACGTGGGCGTTTTAATGTTATCAAGGGAGGTGAAATCTTTTTTTGATTTTGGGAGGAACTAACAACACATTAGTTTTTTTTTTATGAGTTCAGCAGATAATTGCTTGACATCTAGTGATTACGGGAGATAGTGAACAGTGCCGTTGTTTTTGTTTTTTCTTTTCTCCTTTTTTGGAAATTAGCCATCGCTGACACAAGTTTTTTTTACCAAGGGTGAATTTGAATTTATTTTTTCTCTCCAGTTGGTGTGGATATTTTTTAATGTCTCAGTTCGTGACTTAGAGTCATTGTTCGGGAACGTGTTCGTGTTTTAAGCTATTCGATGCTATAGAGAAATATATGGGAGAATTTTTTGCACGTTTTGAATGCATACGTATGGCACTACATTTTTTCTCTGGAGATTTTGTGTTCCAGAAATTGTGAGTTTTTTCTAGCACAATACCCTTGTCGTATTTGTGACAACTTTGTGAGAGATAGGAAACTTGGTTAAGTTTTCTGGTGACTTATGTCGTAGTGCATATGGAGAAGTCTTGGCTTAGACACTGTGAGTTAGGAGTTCTGTTATAATGACTTGTGGCACATTAGTGATTTTTTCTAGAATTTTCTAGACAGTTCTATTTGCCGAGTTTTTGCCCTTTTTTAGCAGTTATGCTAAATGGAGAGAGTTTTTATAGTTTTTTACTATAACATTGAGTTATTCTCTGGAGAATTGGAGTTATAATTGAGATATATTATTTTGGAGAAGTAATTGGAGTTATATATTATTTTGGAGTTTATATTTGAGCCTATAATAATTATGGGAGAATATAATGGCCCATGATATTTGCCAATGTGATATGAGCTATGTTAGTTCAATTATTTTGCAGCCATCTTTGTTGCAAATGGAGACACATATTTGGATTATGGGGCAATATTTTGTGAGTATGTGAGTTTAGTTGCCTTGAGTGCACATTTTTTGGAGATATATTTTTTGGAGCCTTGTTTTGTTCCACATGGAGTTATTGGGGAAATAGAGGTAAATATTTTGTATTTGCCGAAATGGAGGTGATTATTCTCTATTCCTGGAGTGGTGCCTTTTTTTTACTGACATGTGGCTATTGGAGAAATAAGAGAATAATATAAGGGGGTTGGTTTTTAACCAAATGGAGGAAATATTTTTATAACCGGAGTGGTGTTATTATTAATATGGTGTCTCATAATGGAGTTGGAATTAATCTTGGGCGGGTGACCCTTTTTTTTGTGGTTATGGGAGTTTTTTTCGAGTCAAGAGAAGATTTCTGAGGTTCTCTTTTTTGATTTCGTGTCTATTTAGAGGTGAATGGCAATACTGCATTACGAGTCATTTGGAGATATGTGTGCATTTTTTTATGTTCACAAGTGGTGTTATTCTTGGAGAAATATAATTTGGGACAAAGTCATGTTGAGAGAATAAGTCTTCGAGACAAATTTTTGAGCACATTAGTCATATCCTGGAGTTAATTCTGTGAAATGTGTCAGTTAGACCTTTTTTTCTTGAGAATCATGAGTTTTTCCAAACTTATGTGTTATTGACGAAGACAATTTTTATGCTGATGTTTGAGCATGCGTACCGCAGGCGATTTTTCTGCTGACAAGCGATGTGATGAACGTTGTGCTGTTTCTTTTCCTCTGATGGTGATAGATCAGAATTTTTGCAATATCTGGAAATGTTGGCTATAGCATTTCACGAAAGCGCATGTGTGAGAGTTTGCTTTCTGGCAAATTCCGTGGCTTTACATGGAGCATTTCTTGGGAAAACGCGGGAGTTATGCATATTATACATGTATTATGTATTTTGTGATTGGGGAAATCTTCTTGTGATTATCTTTTTTTTTATTATTATTATTTTTCTTCCTTTTCCTGTGAGAGATATAATTTGGGGATTGAGCTTAAGTAGCATTTCTTTTTTGGACGGAAGATTTGATTTTACCGGGAGGTGTAATTTTTCGAGGGTTGTTACTTAAGTAATGGGAGTTTGACATTAAGTCAAATTGTGATTAATTATTGAGCAGTAAAGGGGGGGTTTTTTTGCTGTTAAAAGTTGGAGATTTTTGCTGATTTTTGTGGTGGGTTGTTTAAATGTCAGAACTTGCGAGAACATTTTTGGGTCTGGGTGTACGAGATTCTTTTTTTTCCTTGGGTTCGTTACGAATTTTTCCTTTTTTTTTTTTTTTTTGTGAGCACATTCGAGTTTGAAATGTGAGTGCAGAATTCCGTGGAGTTGCTGTGATTTCTGAGTTGTGTGTGTGCTGATGTGTGAGTTTGGAGAATTGAGTTGGAGAACTTGATGTTTTTTTTTTTCTTAGAGAGTTGTGATAATGACTTATCATTTTAGTAGTCATATTTAAGGGAGTTAATTGAGAGACGTTCAGTTAGTATTTCTGCCCTTTTGAGATCATTGTTTGATAGAAGTAGTATGTTTGGGTTAATTTTCTTAGATTGACCAAAGACTTGACTGACATACTAACGTACGCCAAAAGTCGTTCCCCGACGCCAGCAAGACGTCCACCAGCCGTGCCGTGAGGTTGCTGCCATGTTGCCCAGGGTGATTACAAGTATTTCCACGTGGGTGATCGAGAGAATTCTACAGCGTGTTTTTTGGGGGATCTACAAGAAGCCGTGAGAAGTCTTCTACGATGAGGGAGGCATTCCGTCTTCCTACAGTTGCTACAGCCTGCTATAGCCTGTTGCTGTCTGTTCAGCTACTTTGCCAGCACAAACGAAGAGGGATATTCAAGAATCCTAATGCAGAAAATATGAGAGAAAATGCGTCTTGTGTTATTGGGAGATAAAGCGTGATAAGACTATTTTATAATGCCAGAGACGTGCAGTTATTTCTTGTATTTTGTTTTTAAGCCGGCCAGTGTTTTGTATTATATAAGCAATTTTGCTAGGCGGGGCTAGCATATAGGTGGCCGAGCTATCTGTAAGGCATAGGGTTTTGATTAATAATATGCGTTCTCTGTGACCTATGGAATGTGGAGAAACAGTGCAGAGGTGACGACCTGAGAGTAGCTGGTCAATGAGTTTCTGGGGGTGGCGTGAGATAAAAATGCTTAGTTTGTTGAGTCAATGTACGACAGTTTATGAACTCTTCTCAAAGTGCCTTTGGGAAACTGGTTGTAGCCAGTAATATGAGGCGTTGTCGAAGTGTGCATTCGTATGTGCGTGTGCGCCTCTTCTATTCATAATGTATCACTAGCCAAGTCTATGGGAAGACTGCACAGAGATTCGTGGGAGGAAGGCAAAGCCACGATGGCGGGTGCCAAAGTGTTTTTTTAAACAGTGAGTGATATTCCGGTTGGGAATGGGTGTGTTACCTTTACTTTAGCCAAAGGGATGGCTTGTTTGATATCTTGTAAGATGTTCCATTTATAAACTTTGTCTTTGAACTTGTGTGTGTATGGAGTAATGGGGTCTGCCTTCCGTTTCGTGTCCACGCTTACCTTATGAATACAGGGGGTCCTTCCCCCATGATATATATCTATATATATATATATACTATATATATATATATATATATATATCTATTATATATATCTATATATATATTTTATATATATTTATATATTATATATATATATATATATATATATATATATATATAGATATATATATAGATATATATATATATATATAATCCTATAGTATATAGATATATATATTCGATATATCTAGATATATATATATATATATATATATATATATATATATATAATATATATAGATATATATATATATATATAGAGATATATATATGGATATATATATTAGGTATATAATTCAGATATATATATATATATATATATATATCATATCATATCTATAGATTAATACTATATATATATATAGATATATATATATATATATATCTATATATAGTTTTTATACTATCTATATATCATATATATATTTTATATATCTATATACTATTATATATATATATATATATATATCTATATAGATAGATTGATATAGATACTATTAATATAATATATATATATAATATAGATATATTATATCTAGATATATATAGATATATTATATATCGTCATCTTATCTTATATTATCGATATATATATACTATAGATATATATATCTATATATATCATATATATATAATGTATCGTAATATATTAGATGTATATATAGATATATATATGATTAATATATAGATATATATATCTAGATATAGTATATATATATAATATTATTATATATATATAATATATCGAATATCTCGATATATAGATATATACTACTATATATATAATATACAATATATCTATATCTATATATAGATATATTATATATTCTATATATCTTAATATTAAGATAGATATTAATAATACTTATATATATATATATATAGATAGATATAATATATATATATAATATATTATAATATATATATCTATTATCCTATTCCTATTATACATATCTATAATATCTCTATACAGACATATATATATGTACCTATTATAGATATATATATATTATATATATTATGGTATCTATATATATTATATATATAATTATATCTCTCTATGAATATATATATATGTATATATAATATATCACACATATCCACAGGTGAAAAATAATAGACAGGGCGTAGGTCTCCGGACTGGTTTCGGCTTTATTTTTCAAGCCACTGTTTAACAACGAACGGACTGATACATAGTATTAGAATTCACAAGTATATATACTGCAGAGATAGTACTGACGAATATACACACAACCGTTTGAGACTGCAGATCCACCCACAGGCAGGTGTCAAGGTAGGAGTGGCTTTCAAAAAATCATTTGGCTAAAATTTACAATAAATTCTCAAGGGATACTACCAATTAGGATACCCAACAGATAACCAGTCCACACCTGACAGATGTCAGGGAGGCGGGGTTGGACATCTCATTACCACTACTGCCCCCTTACTGTGTTTACAAATATAATAATCCTAGTTCCGTACATTTCTAATGCCTACCTTAAAATTTTTTAAACAGTTTACAAATTTCTTTTGATATTAAAGGATCAAGTTTATACATTCCTTGACTGATGTTCATATTATTATTGTAAATTTCTTTTATAAAACTAGATTCAATGATATTCCTTTCCATTGCATTATTGGAACACAAGCTTTTTTGCCCCTTCCAGTTAATCAGCATGATTATACTCACTAACATGTACAAAAATACCACTATTTCCCTGTGCATATCTCACACATTGATTATGTTGTTCTATTCTTTTTTCTAGTGCTTTCCCCGTTTGACCAATATAAAAGTTGTCACAAGACTTACACGGAATTTTATATACACATCCTTTAACATTGTCGGGGGAGTTCTTAATAAGTACCTGTTTCATTGTTTTATTGTTTTTAAAAACTACATTAACACCAAAATTCTTCAGGAGATGTGGGATATCTTTCATAGTATTATTATAAGGTAGTACTAGCAAATTTTTGTTGTTGTGAGGTTCTTTTTTATTTTGATACATGGTCTTTTTTGCCGCTTTTAATGCATTGTTTAGTACACTATCTGGATATTTCAATTTCTTGCCTGTATTCCGAATCTTATCTATCTCCTCATCTATATATTCTGGGCTACATACCCGTAGTGCTCTTAGAAACATAGATGAAAACACTGATCTTTTTACCTTATTGTTTTTTCCAGAATAGAAATGTACATAGGAAGAAATATTAGTAAGTTTTCTGTAAACACTATATTTAAACCCACTACTATTTCTCCGGATGAGGACATCCAAAAAGGGTTCTTATTTAATACTTTATAAGTACTATGATCACCCAAAAGACTTTCTATTTTTTCTATATTTTCATTTTTGTTTAAAATTACTAGGGCACCTGATTTATCTGCTTTTGTCATGTATATATTTTATAATTTTCAGTTCATTGATGGCATTCATGAGTCTTCTGGGTACGTTAGTGGTGTCTGACTTTTTAAATCCATAAATCACTCCCTTAATTATGTTCATCTCTTCATTTGATAAATCACTATATTTTTCCAGGTTGCACAATCCTTTAGTAATTTCTACACTATTTATACTTCCAGTTGATAAAGCAAAATGTAACCCATAGCCTAAAGCACTGGTTACATTATTATCCAGATTCTTGTTTGATAAATTGACAACACATTCATGATTGGCCAATTCCATTTTCAAAAAAACACCTTGATTGAACTGATCAAATTATGTGTAAAAGACTGTAAATTTGAATTCAATGGAAAATTTTACTCTCAAAATGTTGGTATGGCAATGGGAAACCCTCTGTCTCCAGTGCTAAGTAATTTATATATGGAATTTTTCGAAAAGAAAATCTTAAGCAATATAATTCCACGCAATGTACCTTGGTTTAGATATGATGACGACATAATTTGTGTATGGCCAGAGAACGAAGATGTAAATAACTTTTTTGCCAGGCTAAATCAATTAGTACCATCAATTAAATTGACTATGGAAATGGAAAAAAATGGTTGCCTACCCTTTTTGGATGTCCTCATACGGAGAAATAGTAGTGGGTTTAAATATAGTGTTTACAGAAAACCTACTAATATTTCTTCCTATGTACATTTCTATTCTTGGATCAAAACAAAAATAAGGTTAAAAAGATCAGTGTTTTCATCTATGTTTCTAAGAGCACTACGGGTATGTAGCCCAGAATATATAGATGAGGAGATAGATAAGATTCGGAATACAGGCAAGAAATTGAAATATCCAGATAGTGTACTAAACAATGCATTAAAAGCGGCAAAAAAGACCATGTATCAAAATCAAAAAGAACCTCACAACAACAAAAATTTTCTTGTACTACCTTATAATAATACTATGAAAGATATCCCACATCTCCTGAAGAATTTTGGTGATAATGTAGTTTGTAAAAACAATAAAACAATGAAACAGGTACTTATTAAGAACTCCCCCGACAATGTTAAAGGATGTGTATATAAAATTCCGTGTAAGTCTTGTGACAACTTTTATATTGGTCAAACGGGGAAAGCACTAGAAAAAAGAATAGAACAACATAAACAACGTGTGAGATATGCACAGGGAAATAGTGGTATTTTTGTACATGTTAGTGAGAACAATCATGCTATTAACTGGGAAGGGGCAAAAAAGCTTGTGTGTTCCAATAATGCAATGGAAAGGAATATCATTGAATCTAATTTTATAAAAGAAAGTTACAATAATAATATGAACATCAGTCAAGGAATGTATAAACTTGATCCTTTAATATCAAAAGAAATTTGTAAACTGTTTAAAAAATTTTTAGGTAGGCATTAGAAATGTACGGAACTAGGATTATTATATTTGTAAACACAGTAAGGGGGCAGTAGTGGTAATGAGATGTCCAACCCCACCTCCCTGACACCTGTCAGGTGTGGACTGGTTATCTGTTGGGTATCCTAATGGGTAGTATCCCTTGAGAATTTATTGTAAATTTTAGCCAAATGATTTTTTGAAAGCCACTCCTACCTTGACACCTGGGCTGATCAAGTTTTATAGCAGCCAGTTTGTCCTCCGAAGGCAGATATTTGTCCTACCCAACATTATAGAGCACAAAATTCGCAGCCCTCTGACAAAACTGGAATTTATGTGAGTTCACAGGTACACCATTCCTCTCACATGCTAACAATAAATCAAAAGTATGCCAAAAGGCTTCTTCTATTTAAATCTCCTCGGTATATCCACAATTACATCGTCCAATCTTTTGGTGCATGTGTCAAGGACAGCACAGTGCCCCATGGGTGTGCGACAATACTGATACCTCTCCCAAGGGGTTATAAAAGTTGGAAGCTTTCAAGACTTTCTTCGTCCAACAATACCTGATGTAATCCCCAGTATGCATTGACCGTAGTCTTATAAGTATGCACTGGGACACTTGGCACCATATAACACGGTGCAAACGTATATGTTTCCCCTTTTTACAGCATGCATTGAGTTTTTGAAAATCAATGATCCTCCCCGGAGTGCCATTGCTTTTGCCGACCACCACCGTGCTGGCACGCCACTCAGTTACCTCCCCAGTAGGCACAGGTTGCAAGATACCTGCTAAAACATCCTCGTCTATCTGCTTCTTGACTTCTTTCTCCCAGTGTTTAGGGACAGTAATTGGTGTATGGTAAGCGTGCGGCACCGCACTTGGCAGCAGGTGTATGTGGTGCAATTTGCCGCTCATTATGGGAAAGGGTCTTCTATTCACATTGAATAAGGGGACATTCTCCTCTGTGGGAGAGTATGGCAGCTCATTGTGTCTCTCATTAATAACCCCTATGCCAACAATTTCATTCCCACGAATATTCAAAGCTGTGTGATTCGGAAAATTAGGATCCACCAACCCTAATGATTTGCATGCACTTAATGGCAGAAACAGCTTATGCGTCTCATTGACAAAATACATACATTCACTTGTTGACATGCTGCCGCACTTGCTGTTAACCTGGCAATACCTCATTACGCTCATTAGACCCCTCCTACTGCGTGTTGTAGCTTTACTTCCGCTTTATTTAGACTTTTTACATCAATTCCCAGGTTCCGTGCCTGGACTGACCCAGCAATGCATACCTCAGCCCTGGTATCTGCTACAGCTTCTAATTTTCAACTTTTATTACTTATAACACACGAGGCCGTAACATCCACGGCCGGTTGCGTGCATGACGCAGCGCCAACACTTAATGCCTCTCAATCAGACCCGCCATCTGCTGACGTCGTTTTCGGCATATACTCTTGTCCACTGCCAATTCTGCTCACAGCAATGGTGCCAATCTTACCATCCGATACACCCTTGCTAGGCATACAACTCTTGCTCACTTAGCAGCAATTGGTAAAGTGTCCTGTCTTTTCCGCAGTAAAAACATTCTGAAGTGCTAGCAGGGCAATTGGCACTGCCCCATGGGTGTGCAATCCTGCAAAAATCACAGTTTTTTAAAGTAAATTATATTTTTCCTAACTATACAAACCTGAAGTCCTTTAATTAAGTAATTACTATTCAGCACCGCTGTACCGGTCATAAAATTTACTTACAAGTAGTTTGGCAGTAACTGCTTGTCTGATGGTCAAGAGTCCTGCCCAACTGGAGGTGAGGGGTGGCATGAGGTGGGACTGTATGTAAATTTACTTTCAAAAATTGTGATTTGTTCCGACACGTTATACAAACCATCGGTCCTTTACATAAAGAAGACTCACTTATTGGTGGGAGGAATCCGAGTCTTGTGAACAGACATGTGTTCGTCCAACCTGGGTTCCCTCCCTGGTCGTAAGAGCGGAGGGAGGGAACCATAGTCCTCTGTCCTACCAAACTGGGCATCGGACGTGTGCACTGGCAAGATCAATGGTCAGACATCTGGAACCAATTTAGAAGAGGGGTCCCAAATAAATAACGTAAATAAAAAATAAATGAAAAAATAATCTTTAATTAAAAATTAAACATTTATATGAATAAATAAAAACAAAACAATTAATAAAATAAAATAAATAAAAAAATAAATAAATAGATAAAAATCTAAATAAAAATAAGTTAATGAATAAAAATAAATAATTATTTAAATAAATAAGAATAAATAAATGATAATAAAAAATAAGTAAATAAATAAATAAATAAAGAGAGAGAGAGAGAGAGAGAGAGAGAGAGAGAGAGAGGAGAAGAGCATCAAGTCCTCTCTCTCTCTCTCCTCATCTCTCTCCTCTCTCTCTCTGAGTTTTTTTTCAATTGATCAATTGTCTAATAATAATAATAATTTCATGGCATTTTCGGTTTGTTTCTTGAAGTACCGGAAACGCTCAATAAACGATGTTTTCTTGAATGATTCTAATGAGAGACGAAGCTTGCGTTGCCGTAGGAAGAAGACACGTCGGGTTTGTTTCTTTAAGTTATGCACTGCTGAAATCGCTCACTAAACGATGATACAAAGTTGCTTGAAGAATCTGTTGCTTTCGTCGTCGTTGACTTCTGATATGATACATTATTCGTTATTCTTCGGAAGCCGTTGAAGCGTTCTTGTTGTTTTCTGAAGTCGCTCACTAAACGATGATACTAAGTTGCTTGAAGAATCTCTTGCTTTCGTCGTCGTTGACTTCTGATATGATACATTATTCGTTATTCTTCGGAAAGCTCGTTGAAGCGTTCTTGTTGTTTTCTGAAGTTCGCTCACTAAACGATGATAGTAAGTTGCTTGAAGAATCTCTTGCTTTTGTCGTCGTTGACTTCTGATATGGTACATTATTCGTTATTCTTCGGAAGACGTTGAAGAGTTCTTGTTGGATTCTGCCACCAATGAAAGGGGCTGTTGCCTTGTATAATAAGGTGCCCTATGAGGTAATGTTTCCTTAGACTTGCGATAATCTTACGGTAAGTCGGTTGGTTATGCACTTCCATACTCATTGGAGTGTCTTGGGCTTTGATGATAACTTTCGAAGTATCTTCTTTCGTTATGACGACGATGTGTTAAACTCATGATGATATCTTCTTTCTGATGTGAGAGGTTTCTAGTAGAAAACACGAAGTTTAAAAAAATACACGTATTCTTCTGAGATTACATGATGAATATCAGATAGGATTGTACAGGTCTTCTAATGACGATCGCTTGATCGCTTCTGCCAATGATGATGGCTAATTCCACTCTGTTCTGACTACCATCTCGGTTACAAGTCATAAAGGAAGCAGACAGTAGCTCGAACATACGAACATAGACACAGATGACATAGTTACAAATCACGTAGGCCGTTTGAATTATAGGTCGCGGTAGTTGTCTCAAGCAGGAAGCTTGGACTAATGTTTTCAAAACAAATGAAGGACCACAGGTGACGGCATGTCATCTTAGCCTACTTTATTGTATACGTCATCTTAGCATACTTTATCGTCTCTGGTCTGATCACATTCCTGCAAGCAATCTGGTTGACCTCTTTAGTTTTAGTTTTTTATATATATGGAATAACATTCCATATTTTCATATGTAATCACTTACATAAAGCTCGGTCAGCTACAAAACCAAAACCACAATGAATATTACTCAAGCTTGACTTGCATTTGACTTATAGGAGTGTGATACAGACATTATGTGAATATATATAGATTTATAGAAAATACTTATAAGTAAAAAAAATTCATGGTGTACACAAATACAGATTCAAGTATAATAAGTGATAAGATAATATGCATATGATGATATTCGTAAATAATAGTGATCACGTGATATATACTGATACAGTTTTCACTTCATCTCATTAAGATGCTACAGAAAATACTAACGTACTCTGATAATTGCATAGGATAAAGATTAACATGATAAAAATCATATTTTAACTGATAAAAATTAATATATGAATTGATAAAAATTATTAATGTTTATGCTAATTCATTGACCCATATACTAACTTTTATATAACTGGTTCATTAATCCATATACTAACTCATATATAACTGCAGTTATTGGTAAGATAAAAGGTAACAGATTGATTATAGGCTACCTGATTTATTTATACATATGTATATGGATTCATATAGTTATGATCAACATATGTGCACTTAATACAACTGATTAACATAACTTACTAATCTAAGTGATTAATCTAAGTGCACTTTAAATAGATTCCTAGTGCGTACACGCAAAGATATATTGATTCTGTTATTTATGATAATTTATATATAGGATACATGATACTTTATATATATCGGATACATGACCGAGGTGCACATTCTAGCGTTTCGAACAACTTTTCGTCCATTACACAGTTCCAGACAACCACCTATAGCCAAATGAAATGGCCAATTCCAAACGGTTAAAAACAAGGGGAATTGCCTGGGCAGGGTCCGACGTTCTATTTTGCGCCCATATTTGTCCTCTGCATCCTAAGCCATACGAATACATTCGCAATGAATAAAATCATCCCCAGCACGAGTCCTGCGCTAGCAACGTAGAGTTGAATATCCTCTTCGGTCGTAATTGTCGGAAGTATGTCCCTTTTGTAGTCGATTTCCGACAGCCGCCAGAGCATTCCGTATTAAAACGAGATTAACGACGGGATACGGGTGTCGGTCCAAGAAGTCCACGAAATAAGCTTGTTCACTTGTGATGGTGCTTATTCCCTTTCACATTGTAGGCGGTTGATACTTCACTGCAGTCGTCCGCAGCGACGAACGGGTTTTTGAAGTTGCGATGTGAAACTCTCGTACTGCAAGATACTGTAACCAGGTTCCATTAATCAGCCTGTAAGTGAAATTATATTTGTCACACAAGGGCAAAGTAAATTCAGACAACATCAAATACGGGAGGGAGAAAGCCATTAAGAACCAGACTTAACCCACATGAATTCGCTGATATTTTATGGAATTAAAAAGTCAGCTGTACAAACTTTTTTATCCATGATGACTGTAAAAATATCCATGATTATAACAAATAAACAGATATCAATACGAATCCCAAAGAAAATTCAATATTACTGGTAGTAAGTTACTAGACAAAGAAGTGGAAAACGGAGTTATTGGTAGGATTGATAGGCAACATAAGAGTCAAAGAGAATATTAATCATGATTCTGTATTTCTCTATGCTTACTGAAATCAAGCTGTGATAAAATCTGATCCTATGTGCCCCTAACAAAAGTTTCATATTCAATTTTCTCGCGCGCATCCTCTGAGGTTAATTTTTAGAACTTTAATAGGCAGGAGATTCAACGAAAGAACCCACTATGTAACTACTATTATAACTGGGTTTTTCAAGAAAATGTAACATTTTCCCATGAATGTGATTTACTTGAATTGTAATAGGCTAATGTTGCAAGTAAATTTTTCATATCCATGACCTGATACTTCTAAATGTCCGTTTAAGAGACTCAGGGAAAACCTATGGAGCACATTACGAGAGAGAGAGAGAGAGAGAGAGAGAGAGAGACTATTAGTGTAATCGACCTTATTTTAATATTGCTGAACAAATAGTACATATAAATTTTTCACTTCTGCACCCGTATTTTATCACCCATCGTAGATGGGTAAGTTTGCTAGTAGAAATAAGAAGGATATGGGATATGCCAGTAGAAATTGTACCCATAATCATGGGAACACTAGGCACGATCTTAAGACCCTTGAAAGGAATCTGGAAAAGCTAGAGGCTGAAGTAGCTCCAGGATTCATGCAGAAGAGAGTGATCCTAGAAACGGTGCACATACAAAGAAAATTTATGGACTCCTAAGGAGGCAGGATGCAACCCGGAACCCCACACTATAAATACCACCCAGTCGAATTGGAGGACTGTGCTTGACAAAACAAAATTAATAATAATAATAATAATAATAATAATAATAATAATAATAATAATAATAATAATAATAATAATAATAATAATAATAACAATAATTGTATTATAATAATAATAATAATATAATAATAATAATAATAATACAAAGTACAAGAGAGGGGACTAAACAACACAATAGAAGATGTAAAACAGAGGCTTAAGGCAAAGCACATAAGATCCAACGGTACATGAACAGGAATAAGGGATACCAACAGAACAAAACTATTCGGAACCAACCAGAAAAAAAAAGACTATACAGCCAACTAAGAGGGGAAGACAACCACCAAGAAATTCCTGAAGCCGAACCAAGTAAGAGACTCTGGGAAAACATGTGGAGCAACAAACATACAACATGGCTCCAGGAAGTCAAGGAAGAAGAAACAGGGAGAATAAAACAACGATTCACTGACATTATGACAGACACAGTCAGACACCAACTAAAAAAAATGCCCAACTGGAAAGCCCCAGGTCCGATGAAGTCCATGGATACTGGCTCAAAAACTTCAAGGCCCTACACCCACGAATAGCAGAACAACTCCAGCATTGTATCTCAAATCACCATGCACCCAAATGGATGACCAAGGAAGAACATCCTTAGTACAAAAGACAAGAGTAAGGGAAATATAGCCAGTAACAGGCCTATCATCTGCCTACCAATAATGTGGAAGTTACTAACAGGTATCATCAGTGAAAGGCTATACAACTACCTAGAGGAGACAAAACATCCATCCACCCCCCCACCAACAAAGGCTGCAGAAGGAAGTGTAGGGGCACAAAAGACCAGCTCCTGATAGACAAAATGGTAATGAAGAACAGTAGGAGAAGAAAAACCAACCTAAGCATGGCATGGATAGACTATAAGAAAGCCTTCGACATGATAACCACACACATGGCTAATAGAATGCCTGAAAATATATGGGGCAGAGGAAAACACCATCAGCTTCCTCAAAAATACAATGGAATACAATACTAACAAGCTCTGGAATAAGACTAGCAGAGGTTAATATCAGGAGAGGGATCTTCCAGGCCGACTCACTGTCCCCACTACCCTTCGTAGTAGCCATGATTCCCATGACAAAAGTACTACAGAAGATGGATGCCGGGTACCAACTCAAGAAAAGAGGCAACAGAATCAACCATCTGACGTTCATGGGACGACATCAAAGCTGTATGGTAAGAGCATCAAGGAAATAGATACCCTAATCCAGACTGTAAATATTGTATCTGGGGACATCAGGATGGAGTTTGGAATAGAAAAATGCGCCTTAGTCAACATACTAAAAGGCAAAGTAACGAGAACTGAAGGGATAAAGCTACCAGATGGGAGCAACATCACACATAGATGAGACTGGATACAAATATCTGGGAATAATGGAAGGAGGGGATATAAACACCAAGAGATGAAGGACACGATCAGGAAAGAATATATGCAGAGACTCAAGGCGATACTCAAGTCAAAACTCAACGCTGGAAATATGATAAAAGCCTACACACATGGGGCATTGCAGTTAATCAGATACAGTGCAGGAATAGTGGAATGGACGAAGGCAGAACTCCGCAGCATAGATCAGAAAACCAGGAAACATATGACAGTACACAAAGCACTACACCCAAGAGTAAATACGGACAGACTATTATTATAAACTAAGCCTTGGCCTAGCCTGTTACAGCTTATAATAAGAACATTTAAGAAATATCAATCAATGAAGGAACATGTAAAACTCAGATCACAAAATATAACAATTTAATTATAGAAATAACAAGAAATTACATTGACATTTACTTTAGTAGAAAACAATTCGCAAGTTAAACCAACACAATTATATGAACCAATGAACGAACACACAGACAAACAATTAAACAAACACCTGAATTAAGTATACCAAAGAAACACAAAATAAAAGAAAACACACTGACTTACATTACCAATAGGAAGATGATTATTTCTATACCGTGTATGCAGAATATGTTGTCGTTAAGGTAGCCTGAGAGCGACTCTGCCCCCCTCAAAATATTACAAATGAACGACAAGGATACTTAAATGACGAACAGTAACGAAAAGATAAGATAGGCAAGGATACAAAAGGTCAAAACAGGAAAACTAGTGTTACAAACCTAGTGGTAAGAAGGAGTACCACTACAAGAATAAATATATACAAGCGACATAATTACAGAGAACGGAGACATGGTATACATAATATCACACTATACATAACACGATAGGGAGGAGGGAGAAGACTACTAAGTATAGAGGACTGTGTCAACATCGAGAACAGAGCACTGGGGCAATATCTGAAAACCAGTGAAGACGAGTGGCTAAAGAGTGCATGGGAAGAAGGACTAATAAAAGTAGACGAAGACCCAGAAATATATAGAGATAGGAGAATGACAGACAGAACAAAGAAATGGCACAACAAACCAATGCACGGACAATACATGAGACAGACTAAAGAACTAGTCAGCGATGACACATGGCAATGACTACAGAGGGGAGAGCTCAAGAAGGAAACTGAAGGAATGATAACAGCGGCACAAGATCAGGCCCTAAGAACCAGATATGTTCAAAGAACGATAGAGGGAAATAACATCTCTCCCATATGTAGGAAGTGCAATACGAAAAATGAAACCATAAACTACATAGCAAGCGAATGCCCGGCACCAGTACAAAAAGAGGCACGATTCAGTGGCAAAAGCCCTCCACTGGAGCCTGTGCAAGAAACATCAGCTACCTTGCAGTAATAAGTGGTACGAGCACCAACCTGAGGGAGTGATAGAAAACGATCAGGCAAAGATCCTCTGGGACTATGGTATCAGAACAGATAGGGTGATACATGTAAAAAGACCAGACGTGACGTTGATTGACAAAGTCAAGAAGAAAGTATCACTCATTGATGTCGCAATACCATGGGACTCCAGAGTTGAAAAGAAAGAGAGGGAAAAAATGGAAAAGTATCAAGATCTGAAAATAGAAATAAGAAGGATATGGGATATGCCAGTGGAAATTGTACCCATAATCATAGGAGTACTAGACACGATCCCAAGATCCCTGAAAAGGAATCTAGAAAAACTAGAGGCTGAAGTAGCTCCAGGACTCATGCAGAAGAGTGTGATCCTAGAAACGGCGCACATAGTAAGAAAAGTGATGGACTCCTAAGGAAGCAGGATGCAACCCGGAACCCCACACTATAAATACCACCCAGTCGAATTGGAGGACTGTGATAAAGCAAAAAAAATAATAATAATAATAATATAAATAATAATAATGTTGTAAAGGGCCCTTCCACAATAATACAAATCTTTTAAAAACATACTAGTAATAATATAAAAATTAACAAATGGAATGATCATAGACCCAACTGGAACGAGGCTAAAATTATCTTTAAAAGTAACAATATAAATGTCAGACGCCTACTATAAGATTCAGGGCCTCTGTAACACGGTTTTTTCGCAATAATAACTTTTTATCTATGCATTTCCATAAATATAACGCTTATTCAGAATACATATTATATCAACACATAAATTTTGAGGTGTATTCTGCATACGTAGGTTGAATAAATTTAGGTACTTATAATGTAAAAGTGACCTTTTTTGAAGACGGGCCAACTTACTCAGAGAAAAGGTTTCGAAACGCACTCGTTAACGTAACTTATGACAGCATTCTTCCCTCTTTCTCGGTGGGTGATTGGCCATACGTAACGAAGGCTAAAACCTCTGGCAAACAATGACATACAAATTTAAATACAAGCAAAGCAGTACACCTTTTATGAACTCTGGAACCTCTCCACTGATAATTGTCCATAATGAACAAACCAACAAAATATGTTAATAAATACAAAAACACTTCGATTTTTAGTCTAACTCCCAAAATAAGTTTCCATAGAAATTACAGTCTACTTTATGGGTCACAATCAGATTGACAAGATGTAGGGAATAGTTGGTCATTATCAAAAACATAGTAGACAAGCTTGATTTGATAACTGCTATATCCAATGTCACGCAATTTTTATTTATTGGTTATCTACCTATTTACTAAAAAAAAAAATAGCCGGTGCCGTATATTGGCTTTAAACCTTCACCAATAATTATCGTAAGAATGATGACTTCATGAGGCTCCACCCACTTTCGCCTCGTTATAATTCAGGATAACCAACTGAAGGCTACCACGGGCAGTGTTGGATTCGAAAATTTAACTTCTGGCTTTAAAAACTAATTTCTCGAGTAGTTGTAAGAAGTGCTAAATAATCCTCAAGGATCCAGCAGTTGGCCTAACGTTTAATTGAATGGTCGACTCTTGGCTCTACAGTAAAAATATAAAATGGTCAGAAATTAATGAAGAATTAAACAAAGATTGGGATAAACATTTTCGTAAGTGATGACATAAGGGTAAATACGGAGATATTATATAAATATTGGGAGAAAATAGTGGAAAAAATATATACCGAAGAAGAAAAGTAAACATCATTCATGCATACCAAGAGACAGAAGGATCTTGTACCAGAAAATCAGAAAGTGGAAAAAAGGTCTTGCAAAAGAAAAAAAATGCATGGAAAGTTATAGAACTAAAAAGTAAGATAGAAAATGCAGAACAAAAGATTATACAATCAAAAGAAAATGAAAAAAACGGGACTTGGAAGAAAAAACCCCATATATATAGCAAAGCAAAACCCCAAACTATTATACTCATATGCGAAGAAGATGAATAAAAGAAGAATAGAAATAGGCCCTCTGAGAATTGAAGGTGGGAGATTAACGAATGAAAAAAAAGGAAATTTGCAACATACTGCAGAACGATATAAGAGAGAATTCACCCCTAGAATAGATAATGAAGATAATGAATATAGAAGTAAGGGATGAAAATAGTGAATATTTAGCTGACATAGATATTAATGAAGCTGCTATTGTGCAAGGCTATTAATGAAATAAAAATGGAGCTGCTGCAGGGCCTGATGGAATTCCTGCTATTTTGTTAAAGAAAGTAGTTCATTCTATCGCAAAGCCACTTGCAATATTATTAAGACAAAGTGTAGATACAGGCAAGATTTATGATGAGCACAAATTAGCATATATACCCCTACTTTCAAAAGTGGATCAAGACTAGAGGCAAGTAATTATAGGCCTGTGAGTCTAACATCACATATTAGAAAGTGTATGAAAGGGTAATGAAGAAAAAATATTATGAACATTAATAAAAAATAATTTGTTTTAATAAAAGGACAAACATGGTTTCGTACCCGGAAAAAAGTACACAAACCCAACATAGTCGTCACCGTGAGAACATATTCAAAAATATGAAAAAGCGGAAATGAAAAACAGATGTGGTTTATTTAGACTTTGCAAAAGCTTTTTGATAAAGTAGACCATAATATATTAGCGAAGAAAAATTAGAAAACACAATATCGTGGATAAAGTAGGAAGATGGTTAAAAGATTTTTACACAACAGAAAACAGATAGTTATTGCAAACGACGAGAAATCGGATGAAGCCAAGGTAATATCCGGTTGTGCCGCAAGGTACCGGTGTTATGCTGCAATACTGTTTGTTATTATGATTGAAGACATAGACAATAATGTTAAGGATTCGGTATGTAGTAGTCGTTCGCAGATGACACAAGAATAAGTAGAGAAATTACTTGTGATGAAGATAGGAACGCTCTACAAAGAGACCTTAACAAAGTATATGATTGGGCAGAGGTAAATAGGATGGTATTTAACTCGATAAATTTGAATCAATAAATTATGGAGACAGAGAAAGAAAGCTATATGCATATAAGGGACTAATAATGAGACCATCACAAATAAGGAAGCAGTTAAAGACCTTGGTGGTGATGATGAATAGGAACATGTTATGCAATGAACAAAAATAGCAACTCTGTTGGCAAAATGTAAAGCAAAAATGGGAATGTTGTTACGGACTTCAAAACAAGAAAAGCTGAACACATGATTATGCTTTAATAAAACATATGTTCGTAGTCCACTTGAATATTGCAATATGATATGGTACCCACACTATCAAAAGGATATTGCACAAAATAGAGAGTGTACAAAGGTCCTTTACAGCTAGAATAGAAGAAGTTAAGGACCTAGACTACTGGGAAAGACTACAATTCTTAAAATTATATAGTCTAGAAAGGAGAAGAGAACGCTACATGATAATTCAAGGCTGGAAACAGATAGAAGGAATAGCAGAAAATATCATGGAACTAAAAATATCAGAAAGAGCAAGCAGAGGTAGAATAGTGCCCAAAACTATACCAGGAAAAATAAGGAAAGCACACAGGACATTAATCCACTACGCACAGCATCGATAATGCAGCGTCTATCAATGCGTTGCCAGCTCATCTGAGGAATATATCAGGAGTGAGCGTAGATGTGTTTTTAGATAAGCTCGACAAATATCTAAACTGCATCCCAGACCATCCAAGATTGGAAGATGCAAAATATACCGGAAGAGTACTAGCAACTCTCTGGTAGACATTAGAGGTGCCTCACACTGAGGGACCTGGGGCAAACCCGAACAAGATGTAAGGTCTGTAAGATCATTGGCCATGGCGTCGGCTAGAGCATTTTTACTCTATAAAAACTTTAAACTATCGGGTTTAGGTTATTGATAATGCTGGCAAAATTTATGTGTGGTTGTAAAATATAAAAAAGTATGTCAACTTTCAGCTACATCCAATGCTTTGACAAGGAGCAAAGTCCAAAAAACCGTGTTACAGAGACCCTGAATCTCATAGGTAGGTCGAGGGAGCTGCTATAAGTATAGGAGAATCATTCAAAGGAAACACGTCTTTTCTCAACGAAGACTCTTTTGTGCTAATATATTACTAGTATGTTTTTAAAAGATTTTAACTGTAGGACAGGCTCTGTTTTTCCCTCTCCTGATGCTGCTCCTGCCTTGCCTCTCCCCAGTCCAGGTAACCGTTTGCCCCAGGGGAGTCTGGTTACGGTGGCCCAATCTAACGCCCTCGGATGAAGGACTTCCTGCAAACATTGCAACAGATCCAACAGAATTGCAAGCCAGAAGGATTGTTGATAGGGGAGAGGATATCACCTAGTGGAGTTACAACTGCCCTCTTTTATTCACCCTGGCCCATTAACGAGCTAACGACCGTTGTCAACGATCTTCAACGACTCTTGTTTTTAAATTTACCTCTGTACATGTTGTAACTTATTGTTATGGACTAAAGATGAACCACGGAAAGGGTTCGAAAGCTTTCTGTAAAGTAAAGTCTTAAAAAATTATACACGGACTCTTAACACTGTATTATTGTGGACCCTGTACAACATTATATATATCTTGCGATAGAGAGTTTTCAAATAATATAATAAGAATAATAATAATAATAATAATAATAATAATAATAATAATAATAATAATAATAATAATAATAATAATAATAATAATAATGCGGAAGTTACTAAGAGGTATCATTAGTGAAAGACAGAGGATACCAACACCATCCCCCACCAGCAGAAAGGCTGCAAAAGGAAGTGTAGGGGCACAAAAAGACCAGCTCCTGAAAGGCAAAATGGTAATGTAGAAACGGATCGACTACAAAAAAGCCTTCGACATGCTACCAACTCAGATGGCTAATAGAATTTTTGAGATATAGGGGCAGAGGAAAGCACCGTCAGGCTTCCTCAAAAATGCAATGGGGCAACTGGAATACAGTATTTACCAGCTCTGGGGATAAGGACTATGAGAGGTCAACATCAGGAGAGGGATCTTCCAGGGCGACTCACTGTCATTTATTTATTAAAAAAAATAAATAAATGAAAATTAATAATAAATAAATAAATAAAAATGAACATATAAAATAAAATAAGTAAAATTAAAATAGTAGATAAATATGAGTAAATAAATAATAAATAAATAGAACTAAGATAAAACGTAAAATAAACTAAAAAATAAATAAAAAAATAAAAACTAAAATATGAAAAATAAATTAATAAAAATATATGAAAAAAAATATATGAAAATGAATAAAAAAAATAAAAATAAATAGTTAATAGATATGGGTAAACGTAGAGCAAAGTGGCTGCATGTAAATTTGCCTGTAGTAATGGTGTCCTAGAAAGAAATTTGTTTTGAGAAAAACTCCGAGGTGCTTAAGAATTTCGAAGTTTTTAATCAGGGTTTAGAAAAGGAGAAGGTGAAGGAAGTACATAATGTTTTAGTGAATTATCCTGGAACTATTAGTGACAAACTGGGCCTAACCAATGTTTTAGAACATGATATTGAGTTGCAGGACACGAAACCCATCAGGCAAAGTCCATATCGTCTGAACCCAGAAAAGGCAGAATCTGTGAGGAAGGAAATTAGTTACATGCTAGATAATGATTTGATAGTACTAGCGAAAGTGAATGGAGTTCCCAGGTAGTTCTGGTGATGGATCAGATAGATTGTGCATTGATTTCCGGAAGGTAAACAGTGTAACGAAGCAAAGTAATTTTCCCTTACCCACGATTGACAATTGCTTAGATAGAATCGGACAAATTCCACCAAGTTCATCTCGAAGCTTGATTTGGCTAAAAGTAGGTTTTTTATTTGTACCAACCTTTAAGTAACGAGCCCGGAAAATTTTCCACCTTTATAACGCCATTTGGTAGTTTCGGGCCCAGAGTTATGGCTTTTGGCTTGAAGAACGCAGCCAGTACCTTCCAAAGGTTAATGAATAAAGTTTTAAATGGCATCAACAACTGTGTCGTGTACTTAGATGATCTTGTGATATTTTCAGAGACTTGGGAGGATCATGTAAGGACTTTGGCAAGAGTCTTGGAGGCCCTTACCAAAGCGAATCTCGTTCTTAATCTAAGGAAATGCGAATTTGGGAAAGCCTCTATTACTTATGAAGGACATAAGGTAGGTCTTGGTAAAATCTGTCCAAAGGATCGGAACATATAAGCTATCGTGAATTTCCCAATCCCAACAACTAAAAAACAGGCCATGAGATTTCTCGGAATGGTTTCGTATTTCCGTAGATTCGTCCCAAATTTCTCGGAAATAAGCGCTCCCATAACTAATCTGTTTAAGAAAGGACGCAGTTTTGTATTTGATGTCGCGTGTGTGGAAGACTTCAACAAGTTTAAGGCTATAATGATTCACGAGCCAGTTCTATTATTACCCGATATTGGTAAGGAATTTAATTTAGCGAACGATGCCAGTGATATTGGCGTAGGTAGGGGTTTTGTATTTACAAGAAGTTGAATGGGAATGAAACTCCCAGTTGCCTATTATTCAAAGAAACTGAATAAAGCGCAACAGAACTATTCCACTATTGAAAAGGAATTGTTTGGTTTAGTTACAGCCTTGCAACACTTTGAGATTTACGCACGTAGTAGTTCTGTTTTAACTGTGTATACTGATCATAATCCGTTAGTTTATTTGGAGAGGTTTAGGAACAAGAATAAACGTCTAATGCGTTGGAGTTTAGAAATTACCAAGAACTATAAAACTGAAGATAGTTCATATAAGGGGAAAGGATAATGTATTAGCTGATAGCCTCTCTGGAGATTTCTCAGAATGAGTAGCCTAATGACCGTTTTCTGTTTTCACACGAGTTAGTGTGTGAGTGGAGAAGCGTGCGTGTTTGACTGGATTAAAGCTTTATGCAGAATTGTTCCCCTGCTGTTTAATTCTTGTTTCTCTTTAGAAAAAAAAACCAGTTGATTTCATTTTTTTTTTCTTTTTTGGGGGGGACGTGTAATAGTAATTGCTGTATAGCAAAGAAAGATAAAGGAAAGGAAAACGCATCTTCGAGAAATTCTGCAGCAAGGAGGCATTTGCGCATGTGTTGGAGGTGCCTGTTCTCATGATGGTTCTAGAATCGGCAGGAGTTTTGTGGAACTTAACAGGCGCCGAAGTGTCGTGAGAAACGCCGTGACTTCTGATGTAATACTTCGTCGAGAAACTTATAAATCATTCCGGTAATCTCGGGAGTCTGTGACGGTCGCCATAGGCCCCGCCCCCAGAATGCCGTATAAATACGACGGACGAAGTAGGAGAAGGCAGAGCATCATTTAGTCACAGTGTAAGAGATCATTAGTAAGAGTCACAGATCAGATCAGTGAGAGCTCAGCAGCAGATATCAGAGATCATCTGAGAGAGAGATAAGAGAAGAGGGAACCTACGAAGGATCAGAGAGAAAAAGGCGCCCGAGAATTGGTCGAATTCTGGTCAAGTCGTCGTCAGGAGTGGACGACCGAGGCATTTCGACGTAGAGCAAAACTTCAGAGAAGAAACGTTCAGCAAGAGGTTTAGAGAAGTTCCTGCCCTTCGAGTATCAAGAATAGACATTATTTTCTGCAATACGGAGGCAAGGAGGCGTCTACAATTAGAGTTCTCCTTTTGTGAAGCCATCGCTTCGAGTTGCAAAACTGGTCGGCAAGTACTTTCATTACCTGACTGTTCCCCCAGTTCATGCAGTGTAAGATTTTACCTTTTTTATGTAAATAGGAGACACCAGTCTGCATTTATCTTTGTTAGTAAGCTTGTAAATAAACCTTTGTTGTGTTAGTGTTTCTTTCTATATTCGTATCCCCAATTTCAACTGTTGGTGTTGAATTATTTTTGTTTATAATAATATCGAACCTGAACCGGACCTCTCTCTCGGTTCGTAACAACTATGTATCCCCAGGATTGTAAAATGAGATGAACTTACTTAAATGTATTCATATTTTAATAATTAGATAACTTTATGTACCCTTTTATTAGTTGTTTTTGTTATTTGCATTTCTCTCTGTGCAAATTAATTATATGCATCATGTAAATAAGCAGTACATCTAAAATAGAATAGCTTTGACACAGAACTTCACTGAAGTCAAATAAAATTAAAAAATGCGGAGGATCCATTATTTTTTCAGTCCAAATACGATCACGTTTTCTTATTATGAGCTCAATACACATATGCAGAAGGCTCATCATCTAAGTATTAAACAGCTAATCTCACGTCCTAGAAACAGTATCATTTATTACTATAGTAGATTCACATCAACTGTGCATTTGCTGTCTAGGCCAGTCCCTTGCGACGCTCTTGATTGGCTGCTGTTACGCCAATCACAAGGCTGGAAACACTCAGTCTCTCTCAAGGGTTCACATGGGTTGGATGTATGTTCCACCTCTCCTGAGGGATGCGTCTTTCAAAAGTATCCCGCAGGAGAGGTGGAATATAACACTGCCTATGTGAACTGTCTCGAGAGACTAAGTTTCCAGCCCCTGTGATTGCCTTATTAACAGCTAATCAGGAGCGTCGTAAGAGACTGGGCTGGACATCAAATTCACGGTTGATGTTAATCTACTATAGTTTGCACAAACTCTTGCACTTCCTAGGTACAAAGGCCCTAATTTTCCATATTCTGTTAACAAGTTCTCTTACCGACAACCTTCATCCAAAAGCATGATTGAAACAAAGCAGTTACTTTTCCTTCTGCAAACTCTTGAATATGCTTCTTCTGTGCCCACCAAGTCTTTTGTGTCTTTTCATTTGGCATACCTTTATTTGCATGGCGTTCTTCCTTAATAGTAACTTCTACAAGTGTTCTCATATTCTCACTTAAACTAACCCCTTCGGCTCTTTAATCGTTTAACTAATCCTTTTCTCTATTTTCCAAAACTATATAATCGTAAAAATACCCACAGGAATTCTCTTCGTCTTCATTTGCATTTTGTTCCTAAATCCCCTTGTTCATTGATATTTCCCTGTTTTTCCTTCCTTAGTGGATGTATTATTTTTCTCTCACATTTTCATTAGTCACCTTCAGGTTAAACTCTGTACACGCCTTTCCTTAAGCCTTGCAATCGTACCCACAGATAATCGTTCTTTTATTCGCCATGACAACTACTCCTCTCAATCTTCCAAAATGCGTTAACGCACCGTATTGAAACTAAGCTGTAATCCTCCAAATTTGCTTATGTTAGTTTAAACCCTGTGTCTAGACTACGTCCAATTTTCATTTATTCTGTCGTTATCAAACTCCAAATTATCCTTAAGCTACATTTTCATCCCTCCCATTCCAGCCTGAACGTCCATCTGTCTTAATTAACTATTGATACATCTGAAAACCAATACGATATACTTCAATCAACTTCTCATACATTGACATACGTAATATATATGTACACATACATATATGATCCCATTTCTAAATCTGCCATCGAAACAGACTCTAATATAGCCTGCCCATTGACAAAACCTCGGCGGTATACTCGACATGCAACCTTCGTACAACCGTTACAATTTTTTTTATTAATGAGTTTTTCAGTTATATATGATAAAATCGAAGAACTCCCATCAGTTAGCAGTGCCCATCGCCATAATTTGACATTCTTCATTTGCAATAACTTTTGAGATGAGGGGATTAATACCGAAATCAATTAGTTTGTGAGATGAAATTACTCCCGTGAGCTGGAAATAAATTAAGACCGTCAAATAATTTCAATTACGGATATAAATACATTTTAAAAAATCAAAACCAATTAAGGCTAAAATTTTATAAGTTTACTTTCATCCTGCGTCATAATACTCAACCGAGAAATCAGTCATTGAATAATGAATACAGAAATTGACGCATAAATCTACATACATTGCCCCGATGTCTACTCAGATTCAATTATATACATATATATTTCGTTGGAGAGGTATTATATATATATATATATATATATATATATATATATACACACACACACAAAACACACACACACACACACACACGCTATATATATATATATATATATATATATATATATATATATATGTGTGTGTGTGTGTGTGTGTATATATATATATATATATATATATATATATATATATATATTGGGACGAAGTGCCAAGTATCTGGTTACTACACTTAACAATCATTAAATGGGTACCTCACAACAGTCAGACACCTGAACCTTTATCACAGGTAAAATATGACTGAATACTCTAAAGACAACAATGATCTCTTAAACAACTTACCAGTATTGCAGAAAATCAGACTGAGTTCAGTAAAACAAGTGTGAGGTAATCTTATATGTAATCAAATTAACTAAAGGGTATCACTCCATCAACAACTTTAAAAGTCTAAGTATTTCCCTGATTTCAGAAGTCTAAGTACTTCCCTGGTTCTAACTCACTTCAAGGAAATTGAAGGAAAACAGCCCAATTACCACTCTATGTTTCTACCTAAGCATAATCTAATCATACTGGTGAAAAAGAAAACACTTATAAAAGTTTTAAATATAAAAATTTATTGTTAAACTCAAACTTTATAAGTGAAATTCACAATATCACAGATATGTACTGTTACTTGAAAACAAAGCAAAGTTTAATTAATTCTTGAATTAATTAAGTAACATTAATTCAAAATTGATTTATCACAAAATTCAAGAAAATTAATTCAATCGAAATTCAAAAGTGTTAGGCAATACTTAAAATTTGGAAATTAATGCACAAGAGCTAAACAACAATAAAACTTGAAAAGAATTCTAAGTAAATGCAAATTAATTCAAAAGTGTTAAATTCAATTAATTGTGCAATAATTAATTACTGAAAACAATTAAGTTAATTAAACTGTGAATGCAAATGAAAACACAGAAAAAAGTGGAAAATACCAAAATTGCAAAAAACCAATAATTACAGAGAACATAAAATAAAAACACACACTTCAATAAGAAAATGGATAAATGCAAAAAAAAAATCACTTCAATAAGAAAAATGGATACATGCACTAAATATCACTTCAAATGAAACAATTAAAAAAAAAAAATTTACAATGTGAAAGAATTTAAATTTTCACCTAACCACTGTAATTATTAGTTACAACTAATAAACTTTCATCAACACATTACCTTGGTACCAATTGTTTCTTTCTACTGCAGCTTGTTAAAAAAATCTCACCTATTCACCATATTTCAAAAAAGAAAAGGCGCCGTTACACACTCGTACAATGTTTGTTCAGATTCCACAAAAAGCACTAGATAATACTAAATAACTCTAAGAAATATGAAGTCTAAAATTTACGATTGACCATTCAGCAAGTATTAAATCTTTACATTACTGTACCAAGTATGTCGAGGGAGAGAGAGAGAGAAAGTGACCTCTATACGCCAGGGATTCAAAGTCTGTAATGAATGCTCTCTTTTCGTACAGAAGCTGAACAGTGGATTTCGCACAAAATGTTTTGGGCTTGCGAAAGATGGTGCAATCCTTCTAGAAGCTTCTAATATGACGTAATTTTACAGAAAAATTGTGAAATCTTCACGTGGTTTCGGCAAAGACATACACGTATGAAACCAATCATGTACAAAGTATGCTCTCTACAGGTTCCAAACAGAAGTCCCTCGAGTAAGATTAAGATTGACATGTTATGTTATGCAAAATGTGAACATACATTTTTAGACATCCTATAACTCCAAGTTAAATAATGAGTCTGAAAATGTTCCAAAACTCTATATAACATTTCATACAGTCAAAGAGAAATATATGCATTATGAAAGTAGCAGCATATATATATATATATATATATATATATATATATATATATATATATATATATATAGTTGTGTGTGTGTGTGTGTTTGTGGGTACATTTTAATAAAATAAATGATAAAAATTAGAAGGCTATTTTTCTCGACAAGGAAAGGTAGTACTAGAGCAGCATTTAAACATTATCGCAAACAACGTCTCGGCTGCATCAACATCAACGCAATCTAGTCACTTCCGCCACCACACAACATTAAGTAAGAGCCTCAGATCAACTTTTGTGACCATTGGTACCAGGAGAGAGTGACGCTATTGGTCTCTAAGTTCCTACGGTGACTCTCTCTCTCCATCGAAATTCGTTATGAAACCCATAAACGTTCGGAAAGAAAACACGAACGACAAATAAATATACGCAGACACAGGAATGCACGCCATAAATAGTGGAGGTGGTTCGATATCGATTCAGTGATGTCGATCCAATTACATGAATTTAACAGGCATTATGTGCAGCAGAAACGATATCAACGTGTTGATAGTTAAGCGGCCAATGCAACGGCATTTTCATTCTTTGTAAACTAGTCAGCAGTTCGAATCATCGCTGCTGACAAAGCACTTATCAATCATAATTCTCCATGGGAATGTTATTCTTGAAGTATATACCAAAGAAATTTGGAGCTTCATGTACATATATAATATATTATATATATATATATATATATATATATATATATATATATATATATATATATACATATATACATATATAATATATAATATATATAATATTATATATTATATATATATATATATATTTTAGACAAAGTTCAAACACATACCAACGTTGCTATGCTGAATACAACATTAATTAATCAGTAGTACGTAATCATTTATATATAAAAATAAGTTAACAATGAGCAAAATTACAAATTGCATCAATTTAAGAGAGCATCCACTTAAGCAGGAGCAAAGGAAAATAAAAAACGTTAATTCTCCCATGAGCCAAAATCAGCTTTAATCACTTACAACTTGAAATTCAAGTGTTCATATTTTCACTGGTGTTGGGTACTCCATTTCCAATAAATGCAATGCATGCTAAGGCTAGAGTCAGTATGGCTACGGTAAAAGAGCTGCGTAAAGGTGTAGAACTCAAGTGAAGAAATTATAATATCAAACGAAAACTTGCAGTGATTAAAATGCGATGTCATACCTATTCTGTACAACTGATATGATTTTATGATGAAATACTGACATGTGAAAAATTCCTTAATGTGTCAGTATGTTACGGTAGTTATAAAGTCAGACTATGTCACACACAAATGCCTTGTGAGAGAAGTTGTGGAAAGGTGGAAGGTAATGTTATGTACGGTTTAAACGTCTTATTCGCAACATGTTATACGTTGTGTAGTTCACAAAAAAAGCAACCCCTTAGTCATTTGACAAAGGGTATTTCAACAGATTTTATTCCTAACTGAGATCAGAGTTACTTTAAAGTTTTTAGCAACCTGTAAAGAAAGTTCAAGGAAGCTTTTAAGAAGAAAAGAGAGAGAGAGAGAGAGAGAGAGAGAGAGAGAGAGAGAGAGAGAATAGCTAAAAGTTGGGATAATTAAATCACTTGAGCCTCGAGATATTGAGATACATCTCAAGTTTTGATAAACTTATCAGAATCATGAGAGAGAGAGAGAGAGAGAGAGAGAGAGACGAGAGAGAGAGAGAGAGGTGGGGGTAGGGGATGAGGGTTTGATTCTTAAACAGGTACGGAATCCATCGTTTGATCCACCGTAATTAACAAAAACCTGCAAATACCAAACAGTTGAAACATTTGTTACCTGAACTAAGTTCTCTTTTACGTATTCTGACTCTCTCTCTCTCTCTATCCCCTTTGTTTTGGGATAGAAAGTGGGCAGAATGAAAAGATAAGGGAAGAATTAGCGGTAGATGCAAAAAGACATAGAAGGAAAAATGAAGAAGGCAGAATCGGAAAGCAAAGAAAAGGAAAAGAGAGACGAGGGAAAGAAAAAAGTTTGAGGGGAGACTCCAAGTGAAAAGACAATGATTAAAACGTGATAAGGGAAAAGGAAGAGGGGAGAGGGTCGGGAGACTAAGAATTGAGTAAAAAAAAACAAATATGAATGTTATAATAAACACAAAACTAAGGGTGGAGGAATAAATAAGCGTCTCAATAAAAAACTTAGGTGTTACAGTACAATAAATCACTAGCTGAAAAAGCACTCAGAGACGGAATGTTTATTAGATAGACTGTTAAGAGATAAAAATAGAACTGCGATGTTTAAAAATAAAGGGACGGTATGTGTGGAACTCCCCTAAACTAGAAAACTATAAAAAAACATTTCAGTTCTATATTTGGACAATCCCATCGGATCCTAGTAAATGACCCGTTAATTTGCGACCTATGATGAGCGATGCAGTTTCTCTTAATGTTTATCACTGGGGTCCAATTTCGGGCTATTTGTGGAGCCATAAAAAGGCAACCCAAATTTGCTTGCAATAGCTTTTACGAGCATCTTTCATCATCTCAATATCTGAAAATTTATTTATTATTATTATTTATTTATTTATTTTTATTTTTTGGTCTTTCACAGTACTCCAATTCGATTTGGGGGATTTATAGTGTGAGGTTCCGGGTTGCATCCTGCCTCCTTAGGTGTCCATCACTTTTCTTACTATGTGTGCCGTTTCTAGGATAACACTCTTCTGCATGAGTCCCTGGAGCTACCTTTCAGCCTCCATAGCAAAAACTTTTCCAGATTCCTTTTTCAGGGATCTTGAGATCATGCCTAGTGTTCCTAAAGTTTTTGTTGTTGTTATTATTATTATTATTATTATTATTATTATTATTATTATTATTATTATTTATTATTATTATTATTATTATTATTCATTCGAAAATGAATACAATTGATATGGAGCAAACCCAGTGGGGCCACTGACTGGAAATTCAATCTTCCAAACAATATGGCTACCATTTGACAGAAGTAGAAAGAAAAAACCAGTTATTAAAAAAGAGAAAAAAATCGACAAATCAATAAATTGATTAAAATGCAAGTAAATGATAGAAATATGAGGGAAATTGTTTTAGGGTAATTACGCATTGCATCTTTCCTTCAACTTTTGAGGTTCCAGTTGCCCAACATCCTCAGGGAAATTGTTTCAAAGTCCAACGGTGTGAAGACCAGACGACCTGTTAAGCTGAGAAATTCGACAAGGAGGCACAGTTACTGATATTGGCGCTGCTGTTCAACCAATCTGGTTGCTCTCGGCAGGAGAAGAATGTCAGGGATCAACTTTGAATGCAAAAGATCTTTGTTAGAATACAACTTACGACAAATTAACAAACAAGAGACCATCCATCGACGGTCCCATGTCATAAACTGCTAATTGTTCAGAAACAGAAACCTACCCACCCACCGAACAAGTCTATCTGTAAGACATAAATCTCCGGCAGAAGCAGACATCCACACTGGGGAACTGTATTCTAATAAATAAAGTTTTAAATAAAGGTTTCTACGCCTTTACAAATAATTCAATTTTTAAATCCAGGACAATATGCAAGTGAAAAAGAATAAAACAACAAGAGCTCCACACTGGCCATGACTTTCTTAATATTTGTCTCGTCGATACAGCATTACGGACAAGAACAAACCAGTGACATAAATATTAATGGACCCTCAGGTAGAATGTGTATCATGTATTCCTACAAAACTGGAAACTTGAACTTAATTCAAAAAGTCTGAATGATTTCTTTCTTCCTATTGCATTGATAAAAGCATTTCCCCAGAGAAGCATATCCAAGAAAACTATTGTTAAAGTATCCCGCCGGAAAAACTAGCATAAACCGTACAACTTTTCCCGACAAGAAATAACCGAATAATACTTCTTATGAAACACCGCTCAGGCAAGTCATGTGGGTGCGACAGAGACCAGATGACTAAACTAAACGGGAAACGCGAAAAAATATCCGCATTCCCAGATACAGAAAAGGAGAGAGACAGGTCTTTCAAACCTGGTTGCGATTTCCCAACAACATCAGTGCAACACCATTAGAAACGAAAGGTCGGATGAGGGGAATGCTAGCTTCATCGCTTGTTATTCGGCATAAATCCTTTTCAGCACTAGATCTCTCGAAAGAAATACTAAAGATATACTTACAAGATCCTAGGTTTTCCATGAGGTTCTAAAAGTTCGAAAAAGACACTGTGGGTTGCTATACCAACTAAAATGAGTATAGATTTATAGTGAAGAGATCCCGTAACAGACACTCTGTCATACAGAAGGCATTCATAGAAGTACCTTGCCTTACAGGCTATATAGGGGCGCAAATGAAAAGAGTTGGCTATGCTTCAGGGTCAATCAGTGGTCTATATACAAGCTTCAGTCTGGATACAAAACACAATTTGTACGTTGCATTCAACATTCGTTAGCCGAGGCTCAGCTTCAATATAGTTAATCAATAATAGAGACTGAATTATCCTCTGCTTCCCCCTCCCCCCCACCCTTAATCTCCAACTCCCTATCCCCGGCCCCTAGGTCGATATTACCTTGGATATTACAGCCAAGGTCTTTAGACGTTGATTACAGCCCTCATCGACTGACCCATTTGAAATGCCTATCTGGGGCAATGCAACCTCTCCATTCGTGAAGAGTAACTCTAATTTACTTTTCACTTATTTTTGAATTGCATATTCTCGAAACAGGTTTCCATCTGAAGGTATATCATTAAAATGTAATTAAATGGAATATAGATTCGTTAATACTGAAGAATGACGTTTATATTACGATACTTTGCATCAGGAGTAACTTTCAGTAAAACTTGTAATCATTCCCTTTATTGTTTCCTATTTAATTTAAAAGAACACGAGAGAGAGAGAGAGAGAGAGAGAGAGAGAGAGAGAGAGAGAGAGAGAGAGAGAGAGAGAGAGAGAGAGGTTGTTAATACACAAAATATAAATCTGGCCTGTTACCTCAACTTGTGTCTGAATATAATAGTTTCTTGTTGTTCGTTGGAATCTATGACGGTGTCAACGACTGAAGTCTATACGAATATAATTTGGAGTGAACGTTTTGTAACGATAAGTACAAATACGAGAGTTACGCAGAAACGATAAGTACAATATGAGAGTCACACAGAAACGATAAGTACAATATGAGAGTCACACAGGACAGAACTAAGTACAATACGAGTACGTGCATGATGGAATAATGTAGATTAGGTAAATAGAGTCAGATAGCAGGATAGTCGGAAAAGATATCGAAAAGGCAATTCACTTTGGTCACTTTGTCTGATTTTATGTACAGCCCTCCACAGGGATGATCCCCTCTCTGGCGGCCCCTTGTACATTTTCAATGTAAGTTGCTTCCTATTATTTTATAATAATTGTCTTTTAGTGTTTTCTTGTTAATATCGTAGTTTTGGCAGAATAGGAGAGTCTAGTTCTTTTTTAAATTTTACTTTCTTCTTGTACGACTTCACTACAGGCGGGGGGGGGGGGGGGGGGGGGGGTGGGGAAGAATAATAATGATGGAATTCAGATTATAAAATGTGAACAGGGTTAAACAAAAACAAAACAAAAATAAAAAAATTACTTCTCCGGATAATCAACCACGTAACTTCTGCTCACTAATTACAAAAAATAAAAAATGATAAAAGTTTGGGAAACTTCACCACAACACTCTAGAAGGTTGTGGTACACATGATATAACACAGTTCAGAGTTCACGAATAAGGTTCTAGAATAAGGTGTTTGTTCACTACCCCGCCGTAAGGTTACTAATATGACCTTTAGGAAGATTCAATGGCCCATATTGATTCACTGATGCTGTCATTACCAAGGTCTCTAGATCTTGGTCACTACTGTGTGAACCACTTTGATACGAGAGGATGCTAACATCCCTCAGCTATCCAGTTTGAAAAAGTTAACCAAAAACTACTTTGTACATAGGTAAGTTTTATAATAAAAAAATCGCGTACGTGCTCAATAAATAAAGATAATACCGGTAAAGCCCAAGATGATAAACGATTCGAGATGATATCTTATGGAAACTGCCTCCACCATTACCAATACAATATTGATTATATTTTAATTATTAATCACTTACATATCTTCGAGTTTCACAGAAATCTGAGAAGTGATTAAGAAAGTGTAATGGCAACAACGTGTGTATGAGAGAGAGAGAGAGAGAGAGAGAGAGAGAGAGTTTTTAAAAGACTGGTCCAATAAAGAAAATTGGCTCCCTAGCTTATCTCCTTGAATGTTGCTAGCATTGATTGTCAATCTTCAGACAATAATCCTCCATTTTTACTTCTCAGCCCTTACAAGCCTCGATTGTATTTCTTGATGGCTAGACCCAAGACATCTCTTTCTGGGTTTTCGCTACGCTCTCTCTCTCTCTCTCTCTCTCTCTCTCTCTCTCTTCACCCTGTACAAAGGAAATAAGCTGGGCGTCCCATCTTTGTTTTGGGAATAACAGAGGAGCGCGAACCAAACTCAACATATTTCGCGCCAACTTGGACTTCCCAAATACTTCCCTCTTAAAACATATGAAGTTTTACTCTCATTCTTCGCAACATCCCCTACCTGCACACCGGCCCCCTCCCCATCCCCACACCCTGGCCCCTGCTGGCGTCCAGCTTCTTAACTTCTCTCGTAAGTTAATCTCACAAGCAAATGCTATCGTAAATTCGAGTGGCCTTAAGCCAGGATGGGCCTTCGCTCCTGATGCAACCCGTGACACACTCGTCCATAAAACATGCAAAATATCGTTTGCCTTATCTTACTAATGAACTAAAAAGAAAGAAAAAAAAATACGTGCATATCGTGTAGCACTTCACTGCCCTGACGGCAGTCAGTCTCAGTACAAACACTTTTGCGAGCGATTACCAATTTGATTATATTAGGCCTAGCTCACAACTCTCATTCTTTCCTGATTCTAAAAGCAATAATCAATAGTACAGACGACCTTATAAACGTATTTTTATCAAGAAGATTAGGCAAGACTTCCTCAAACAGGCAACGTTTGAAAGGCATATCCTACTTCAACAAATGAATGACTATTCTAGTAAGTAAACTCAACATTAACATATTGTCTACGAAGGAACCTCCTATTTACCTTTGCATCAGGACGTATGAATGACTAGTCTAGTAAGTAAACTTTACATGAAGATATTGTATACGAATGTACCTCCTGCTTACCTTTGCATCAGGACGTGGGTCGAAGCCTTGTTAGTGTGAACTGAAGTCGTATAAAAACGTTCATTATGATTCTAGCTACATGTTATGAATTCTTGGCTGGTTATTGATAATTATTAAGCAGATTTAACGACATTTTACCTCTTCTTCTGAACATAAAATTATATCATTTTTACTAAATAGCTTCTGGTCTGGAATGACTCCGTGTCAGTTGAGGATTTCATTCGACTAAAACTTAGGATGTATGAACTTCTTTCTGTCGTAATTAATCGGAACGAAACTCAGAGTAAATGGCCAGTCGAGCAAATAGCTTGTTAAGTCGTAATTCGAATTCTCAAGATTTAATGGAGTGACCAAATAGCTCTTCATAAATATCCATCTTCATTCGGAGTTACCTAGACGGTCATTCAGATTTTTTTTTCTTTTGTGAGTCCCGTCTCACCTCTGCAGACATTTTCTGATTCTCTTCCCTCTTCACGGCGAAAGATCTGTGAAGGGTTACTCGTTTTCTATTCCATCTCAGTTGTTAAGCTCATTACGTACGGTGAAAGTACATTTCGTAAACATTTTCGCATCAATACACCATCAGTCAATAGTTTGTATCCTTTACGCGCCGCGCCCTATAATACACCATCATCCACCCAGTCCAGATACTACTATACTACTCTTGCCGTCTTTGATGGTTTCGGAGGGAAGACATTGTTTACATACAACCGGAGACTATTCACCGTGTTTAACGAGACCGCTAAACTTTGGTTACTTAACAATCGTTTATTTCGAAAATTATTGAGTTACTTCAACTTTCTTTAAAGTTACTATTGTTATATTATCATTTGGAAGCCTCTGATGACATAATCTAATCCTTATGAGCAACAAACACGAATTGAAAGGCACCACTGGAAGTGTAGTCTTGTTACGATAAAGAAAACGGAAATTACAATAATAAGGCTGTGTTCGAACGCGTGCTCTTTTGATTGTAGTGGAGGTATATAGTGTTTTTAGTTTCATGCTGATCTCAATGATAACCTTCTTCCTATTGTTTGTTTTTTGAAAGCGAATATAAATCAGGCCACGAGAACAAAATGAGTGAGACCTACAGTGCACTAGACGGGAAAGGTAATGAATGCTATGCCGCTTACGGAAGCCCTTTTAAATTCCGACGTGAGAACAAAAGGGAACAGTCAACCGGTTATTCACAAAGCTGGGACGCATGTTACAGAAGCTATGTATATATCGACAAATAAAATGTAGCATAAAGAAGAAATTAGATTTAAATAATCGTGTATAATTAATGTTATTGTCATGTGTAAGCCTAATATAGCTAAACATTCAAAATGCAGTCTCATGGTACTAGTTTTTCCAAAAATGCTATAAGCCAAGGAGCACTCCATTCCAATCAGTTTTTTTTTTTTTTTCTAAGTATGTTTCTGCACTTTTATCACGTCCAGCAATTTACCGAGTGAAAATCCAGAAAACCACATTACCATCATCGGGAGCTGACTTCGAGTATCAGTCTGTCATTTTGTTGACCTTAATCATGTTGATATCAATGATATCTGGGTGGTCAGATGGAATGGAATACAGTATGTAGTATTTTTTTATTATTATTATTATTATTAAAGGGTGCTACCTATACTTTCAAGGTTGTTCTAAGAAATTAATTAATGGTCTCCTAAGCCTGTGGCTAGAAAATCAAAGCTTCCCTGGCACAGGGGACACGACCTACGGGTCATAACTGATGGAACGAAACTTCCTTTGCTCTAGACTGACTGTTTTTCTCTTCGTTTCTTAAATTGCAGTTCTTCAACCACTTCTATGTCAGTATCAAAATTAAATAGAAAAATTAAACGTCGTAAATATCATTTTAAAAACTAACAATCATTTTTCAATTTTACCTGAATTTAACATAAAAATTCTATAAACGGAAAAATCAATCTGCTAGCGATCGAAGAATTCTTACTTTAATACATATTTCATTTAGATTATTTCCTCGATTAATATCATTGAGGTGCAAGCTCCAAAGAGCCAGCGCTTTCAACATTCAATTCATAGTCTTCTGACTAGAAAGTATTCGCATACTCTGACGTTAATATGTTTGAAATACGAGTCTTGTTAACACAACCGGTACCATACGGACTTTCAAACTGTTTACTAAGCCTTTTTGATAACGGAGAGGATCGTCTCAATTTTATATGTGGCATATGTACTAGTAATGATGCTGTGGTTGCAAAATTGAAGTCACTTCGCACTTATGCGCCACAATGTTATGCTGAGAATATGGTATGTATATAGTGTTTCCACTTTCAAGGAATTTTAATGTTTTTTCCAGGATTTGTCAAGGAATTTTTTTATTTTTCAGAAATGTTCATGATTATCTTAAAATCCTCCTATTATTGAATTGAAATATAGATAATGCATTCTAAATATTATTGAATTTAATTATAGATAATGCATTCTAAACAAGTATAGCCTATATGGGCTAAATTACATTATCATCAGAGAACGTTATATGCTCTATCTTTTTCAAACAGCTTGGCATTAAATCATTATTGCACAAATAAGCCTCCATCTTCCATTTCCCGTTTCGTTTCGTTTCCACCTGAATGATAGAGACGTTCCATTCCTGTACACACACGCAACACACCATCTCTTGAAGTTTCATAACTCAAGTTGCAATACTTAGTGTCTGTTATTCTTTACCTCTTTCCGAAAGCAGACTCTTATAACTTAAAGATAATTCTCAAGCCCATTTTAGCCGATTTCTTTTTCACGTTTTCTGAATTTAAACTGGATACCCATGTATTTTGTTTCTGAGAGTAAACGTAATAAGATGTATATTTTTAAAAATTTATTTATCCCCAATTGTTCTGTGAAATTTACTGCAAGTGCTTGAAATTAGTGTATTCTACTATTATTTTTTCTCTATGTGAATGTCTAAAATTAGTCAAGGAAGAATTCAAGGAAAATGAAATGGCTGTCGAGGAAAATCAAGGAATTTTGGCAGCCCCTACAAGGAATATTCATTTCAGCTAGTGGAAGCACATATATATTGCTAACAAGACATTAGTCGGAAACACGTACACTCACACTACACACAGCGAAACAGTGATTCATCCACAATGCTTCGCCGTGTTTAGTACTAGCCCCTGGGGGTGTTCGCCGTGTTTAATACCAGTCCCTGGTAGACCAAATGTCCCTAACACATATAATATCATATATCTTCATAAACCAATAGTTCGTCCACTTCTTAGGCCGGGTATTCTCAATCAGGTTTATCTGCCAGTTCACCGAAGATCTGCATACTATATCTCTCTTTAGACTTTGAGTTCACTCACGACTGTTCGACGGAAAGAGTAGAACTGTCAACTCGAGGTCATCGCCCTCAGTTCTCTTGCCTATCCTACGTTGTGGCAACACTACGTTTAATATAGCAAGATGGGATAAGCATCTTGAAATATAGCAATGATAGAAGCTCCGCTGGCTGATGAGGTGGAGTTACATAGACTAACTGCTGCGGCAATTCACTTCAAAATAGGAAAGAGGCAAGAAAGCGTAACATATTACGTATAGTCTAAATATTGCCTATTAAAGAGAGATGACTATTCCCATACAATATTAATGAATAAGGTAAGATTAGAACTGGGGGTTTGTTCAGTTATTTATTATTATATGGCCTACGAAGCTTACCTTCACTAGTAACACATTTTATAAAGAGGTCTATCTGTATCACATGGAAATTTTTTGAAATGTTTACATTATATAATTTGGACTCACAACGGTCTACAAATAGCGCCGCATGGTGTATCAATTAAATGAATTAGGCCTATACATAGTTTATTCATATTCTGGTGCGAGCGCATGAGATCTTTCCCAGGCGAAACCCAGCAGGGAACTGTTATTGCTAATTTGCTTCCCCGGCCCCGCAGCGTTGCCATTTTCTTTTCTTTTTCACATTAGCTTTTAGCAGTAGTACCATATGCAGTTCCTCTGATTTTCAAAGAAATCGTAGTTTACGGTAGAATAGTTTATTTAATTTTTTTTTTTATTTTGACACTGTCTTTTGAAAGAAAACGTTGTTTACGGTAAACAAATGTACTATTTCAAATTAGATCCTACGGATCTATTTGTTTTTAAGCCAATACCCCAAAATGGATTATATAAAATAACTTCATACTTTCTCAATATATTTAGAAGGCAAAGTGAAGAATTTTATTCCTCAGCGCCGTGGCTGTAGTCAGAATATCCACGGAGGGTTGCCAGATCTCACTAGAAAGCCACACTTCTCCGTCCACATATGCATTAGCCATCACTTCAGGTAATGCCATCAGTGCTTATGAGTGGACTATTGCGACACGCAGAAGCCTTTTCAATACATTAGTTGTTTAATAGTATATCGGCGTATTCTTAACAAATAGGAAGTAAGTTCCTCCTTATTTTGCACCATTCTAATGTTTCGCAGTGGTTCTAGAAACTATAGGAATAAGTAGATCAAACTACGGGAATAGTTAGATAGATATTAGGCCTTAAAAATACCGCTATAGAGCCACGTGCAAATATTAGTGATTTGCCTTAAATGACATCAGGATATTCAGAAACACTGATTGTTTCTATACTCTAGATAAAGGATATCTCAAAAAGTTAGTCCGATTCAGGGCATAAAGAATGGCACGGAAACTTAGTGTGATTCAGGATGGCGTAACCCAAAAAATATTACGTCCAGAAAATAATTTAGGATTATATCTTTCGTGCATGAAAAAGGAGTCTCTCTGCTCGGCGGGGTTTACAGAATTATGGCTGGCTCTCTCTCTCTCTCTCTCTCTCTCTCTCTCTCTCTCTCTCTCTCTCTCTGCATAAATGTGTACAGAAACTGTTAGATGAGAGGTGAAGACGAATTTTGTGACATATATTCCTCCATTTAAATATACATTTCAGTCCAACAGATATTCTGACGTTCTAATGAGTCAAGATAATTGGAGAATCGTTATGTGCATTCAGCTTTGAGTGATTAAGGCGCCATGACCTTTACCGCAGTTGAAAAAAAGCGTTCGATAAATTTTCGTAATGCGATTCGGATTTTGGAATTTTGGGATGGAATTCTTTCTCGTGGCATATCCTCCACTCCAATTATGACTGAGCTGACGACGCCTTCTCCTTTAAAACGATCCATGTGGTTTTTATTTAATAACTTTTGGTATCTTCCGTTGCCGAGTGCATAGTTTCTGTAATGGCCGTCATGAATTTGAAAGTTTAAACTTCTTATGCACAAAGGTAGTTATATAAAATGCATTTTCACTTATCTTTCATTCGCTCGTTTTTGTTATTCTCTTTAGTTTTATTCTTGTTATGCTTTATGACTGAAACTTGGAGAAGGATGAGACTAATCCGTATCAATCAACTAGAGAGAAAAAAATGGTCTCTTCAAGGAATCCTTATTATTATTATTATTATTATTATTATTATTATTATTATTATTATTATTATTATTATTATTATTATTATTATTATTATTATTATTATTATTATTATTATTATTCAAAATAAACAAACATTTTTAGGAAAAGTGGAGGAAGGTCAATAACGGTATAGTGACATTATACGGACTGCAATGTCCTTCTGTGACAATGGAAAGAAGAGGACTCAGACTCGTAACATGGAAGATGTAATATATTTGATGGGACACTGCCTAAAGTTTGAGAACATCGGTTCTATGGCCATCAATAGATGTGACCTTAGTAAATATGGATCCTGAGTTAACGCATCTACAACAGATAGTACATAAGATCCTCCAGTTATTTGCACAATTAATCCAGATGAAAATCACTATTTCTTTTGATTGCTACATAAGTTTTGTACTTTTTGGAAATTAAAGATACGTAATTCATTGCGGCCAGTGCAAAGTATCTCACACAACAACCCTTGTTTTATTTCGAGTGGAAATAATGTTAAAGCTTGCCTGGAAATTATTTTTCGTAGTCATAAATCATACCTTTCACGTCTTTGCTGTTTTATGCCTTCAGACCTACGTAATAGTGTTTGTTGTGAATAATGCACATTGTTCCCAGAATGTTCTCCCATTAAGATACTTTGTTCATAAAAAGCAAAGTGGACAAATTTAAACAAAATCCTCTTATAATAATTATAATATCAACGATAAGCGATGGAAATGCTCTCATAACTTATGCATTGAGCAACTCTGAGCCTAACGCTGATTCCTTATTCATAGAGTAAGAGTAAATATTCCAGTGCATTTTGTTTTTTCTGTGAGTTGATCCTCGTCAGTCGTTTATCAAATGGTTATTTAAACTTTTAATCTTAGCTCTCGCTTGTGAGTCGTTTTGATTTCTTTCTGGCCTTTCCCTTTGAATACGATCCTTCTCTTCCTCGTTTCGTGACCTGCCTAACATAAGTTCATTTTCATTCCCCAACGAAGGATTGAAGGAACCGTCATGGATATTCTGTCCTGGGCAACGTCTGGCGTTGTCTATGTAAATGTGATTAGGTATGGTGGTCCATGATGATTTACGATGGTTAAATGGAGCATGGTATATGACTAGCATTCACTTTACCAGTATTATTATAATATTTCTGACGGAATCATTGTGGTAAATGAGTAGTAATCACACCTCTGGTACGGAGATTCCTGGAATGTATGCTAGTATTGCACAAGCCCCGTTTTTTTTCTTCTTCTTCTGTTTATGCCCAGACTAAGTTATGATTTATACAATATTTTGGGCATACTGAGATTATTTTAAAGAAAATTCTGTGGTTGGTTTTTAAGATATGGCGCCCGTTTTTTTTTTTTTTTTTTTTTTTTTTTTTTAGGGAATCGTCTCAATATCCGGTACATTGTGGGAAAACGCCTCCGGGACGTCTGCATTTTGATAATGTAATACCTATCTCAGAACGGTCTATTACTAGTATATTCTATATGTGCGTTAATGAGAGAATTTCTTAAAACTACGATCATCACAATATACGGCAGATTCATTTCAGTAAATCGAGTCTCGCACACCTCCCCCTAACACAATAAAACAAAATCCCTGCGAATGGAACAAAAACAAGAATTATCCTTTAAATAAGTATAGTGAGAATGCAATTTTCCAGAGAACTTATCGTGCAAAAAAATTACGAAGAATGGCATCTGACCTGTGCAGGACTTCAGAGGGATAGTAAATGGAGTGTTTTTTTTTTTTTTTTTTTTTTTTTTTTTTTTTTTTTTTTGGTAACATTGGTGCCTTTGTATGGTGCAACTGAAAATGTTTAGTTATCCCGGGCCACGCTGGACTTTCAGTAAGCAATATTCATTTGCAAATTGCAAGTCATGCTAAGTGCAAGGGGCTCATACATTTTCGATGATCATGTGAGATTGGAAATCAGGTTAATATTTGTGTGATTTCGTGATTCTGTATTTTATGACTTGAATAACATAAATTGGATAATATTCAAGGTTGATTACCAAATATAGGAACCCAAATAACTTAATTGTCATTTTGAACAATAAGGATGCCAATGAAAATAATAGTAGGAATCAATGTATTTGTTACAGAAACAATAACACTGACACTATTAGCCAAAGTTTGTTATGAGAAATGCTTATTTCACCTACGTCATTCAAGGAATCTTTGTTTGGTTGAAGAATCACAAGTCCTAAACAATTAGTTTTACAAACATAGGTAGAAAATTTGGCCAATATTTGAATAATACTCGAAAATTAATAGTTCTAATATGCTAATTACGAAATTTTATATATATCCTTAACTATTGCAATGAAAACAAGTGACTTGCCGGAGGGCGCTAAATACTGTCGTAGAATGAATAATTTAGAACTGAATATGAGAATACTGTAAGTCATTGACTATTTATGATAAAGCTAATTATCTTTAACATAGAATAACAATGATACTGATGCTGACAAATCTAATAACTTCTCTCTCTCTCTCATAGCGAGTAGTGTTATGCACCATCGATCTTGTGGGAAAGTTTCGCTATACTCGAGGGTCAACATAGGTTGAGATTGCCGTTTGTTCACATCCGGTTGGTTGAATTTTCTCTTCCAGATGGAGCCTCTCGGGATAACAACATCTTGGTCGCGGGATTTGGGGAAATTTTGTGGAGCTTTGTGGGAATGGCACCGATTAAGCATAATGGAGTTAGTAAGTTGTGCTTCTGCAATATATATATATATAATATATATATATATATATATATATATATATATATATATATATATATATATATATATATATATACATATATATGTATATATATATATATATAATATATATATATATATATATATATATATATCTATATATACTATATAATATATATATATGTATATATATATATATATATATATATATATATATATATATATATATATATATATAAAAAAGGAATTTACAGATTCATCATTTTTAACTTCCCATGGAGACAGGGTCCGAGTGACAGCTTAAGAAAAGCTGATATCTCTTTTCTGGGATGGTGTGACACTAAGATGCTTACTTGGCAAGTCAATGTTCGTTCTGTTGGTATATGAGTTCGAGAGGCTATTGTTCAAGGTGCCTTTCAAAACTGGCTGTGACCAGTTAATTGGGGCGTTGACGAAGAGTGTGAATTCATGTGTACGTGTGCGCCTCTTCCGTTATAATGGCATTTTTAGCCAAAACTAGGGGAAGACTTACGGAGAGGTCTGTGCGAGAAAGGCAGAGCCATGATGGTGTATGCCGAGGTGTTTCCTTTTGAAAGTGTGTGAGATTCCAAGCTGTAATGGGTAAGTGTTATTATGCTTTAGCCAAAGATATGGCTTACTCTGTTATTGACATTTTGTAAAGATGTTCTGTTTCATTTGATCTTTTGACTTTGTCTTTACAATTGTGTGTGCTCACTAGTGTATTCTCCTGTCTGTTAAACAGGCGGATCTAATGAGGGACCGAGTGTCTAGTAAGGGGACTAAGTGTCCTGTGTGGAGGGAACTATGATATTTTGGAGAAGAGATAATTGGTGTGACTAATTACTGATTAAGACATTTAAATACCGGGGGGTTGTCTGTGAGACTAGAACTATTATCATTCCATTAATTATCCTGTAAGAACCTGAATTATTCAACTAGTACTTTACTTTGAATAAACGTATATATTTTTGTAACTTTGACTCTGATTTGATGACCTGATGGAATGGAGAGAGAGAGAGAGAGAGAGAGGGGAGGGACTGAGGGTTACCAGTTCGCCTAACGCTGGCTAAACCCATTACAAATATTAAAATGGGGGGGGGGGGGGTGACACCCTTTGCTGTTATATATATAAATATATATATATATATATATATATATATATATATATATATATATATATATATATATATATATTTTCCTGGGTCATATGTTACCCGGGGGGCCCTATATTCACCAGGTCCTGTGTTTCCTGAGTCCTATATTCTCTGGGTCCTATGTTTTCCAGAACCTGTATTTCTGGGTCCTATGTTTCCAGAACCTGTATTTTTCTGGGTCCTAGTTCCCGTTTTCCCCAAGGTCCTAGGTTTCCCTAGTCTTATGTGTTCCCGGGTGCTATGTTCCTATGTTTTCTCGGTCCTTTGTTCCTCAAGTCCTATGTTTCCCAGGATCTATGTTCCCCAGGTCCTTTGTTTCCTGGTTTCTATGTTCCCTGGCTCCAATGTCTCCTAGGTCCTATGTTCCCCAGGTCCTATGTTTCCTGGGTTCTATGTTCTCCGGGTCCTATGTTTCCCAGGTCCTATGTTTACTGGTTCCTATGTTTCCCGGGTCCTATGTTCTCTGGATCCTATGTTTCCCAGCTCCTATGTTTACTAGCTCCTATGTTTCCCGGGTCCTATGTTTCCCAGGTCCTATATTTCCTTGTTCTTATGTTTCTCGGGTCCTATGTTCCCCAGGTCCTATGTTCCCTGGGTCCTATGTTACCCAGGTCCTATGTTTCCTTGTTCCTATGTTCCCCGGTCTTATGTTTTCTGGTGTTATATTCCCAAAGTTGTATGATTCCCATGTCCTATGTTACCTAGCTCCTACGTTTCCCAGTTCCTATGTTCACCCCCACAGCCTTCATATGTCCCTCAGGTCCTATGTTCACCACGGCCTACACGTGTTCCCAAGGTCCTATGTTTCCCAGGTCCTATGTTTCCCAGGTCCTATGTTTCCCAGGTCCTATGTTTCCTAGGCATTATGGTCCCTGGGTCCTATGTTTTCCGGATCCTATGTTCCCCAGGTCCTATGTTTCCTAAGCCCTATGTACCCTGGATCCTATGTTTCCCGGGTCCTATGTTCCTATGTTTTCTGGGTCCTATATTCCCCAGGTTCTTCCCAGGTCCTATGTTTCCCTGGTCCTATGCTTTAGGTTCTACCGGTGATCATATAATTAATTATTGTACAAATTCAATGGAAACATCATTTATTCTATAACATCTATTCGGTTAACTTTCTCAACTTGGATCACGAAAAAGCATAGCTTTTGTTGTATTAACATTCAAAGATAATCTGTTTATTTAAACCAATCATTAATATTAATTCCATCTTAAGCTATATTTCCTTGTTTAAATGCTTCAACTGTTTTCCCTATCTTCCTTTTCACTGAAACTGAGAAATAGCATTGCATATGATTAATGACGACATCAGTCAGTTTGTCCCGCCCTTCCAATGACAGCTTTCTCTTTTTTGGGGTTGTTATAGTAGATGTCCCTGCGTTATTAGAACGTAGTATTAAAATGTTAAGCTATGTTTCCATGTATGCGGTTGCGGTAGCGACTGCGGAAATAATAAATTCTTCAATCATTCCAGTTCGTGTTTCCATGACTTCTGGAATTATTTTACCGCGCGTGGAAACATGACTGCGGCAGCCGTACGGCCGGCCATGAGTCAGTTTTAACGCTACCGCTACCGCATCTTATACATTGAAGCATAGGTCAAGATTGCGTTAATATTAGTGACAGGTGTAAAATAAGAAAGTTAACCGAGTCAATGTTAGAATAAATGATATTGACATTGAATTTGTACAATGATTTGATTATGTAAGGTGCCTTATTAATATGTATGGTGATCCACTTATATATTGCTTCAATATGTTTAAATGTTTATTTATTTGTAGGTGATATAGGATTCTTGGGCGTTAAATTGACGAGTAGCTACCATTACAATACATGATTGATATATTTGCTTTTCTGTTTTATTTCTCCTTCATCCTGTCTTTATCTATTGTCTATGTGATTTACAATATTTAATGTACAATATTCACATTATGTTGATAATTAAGATCTATGCATTCTGCCACTTAAATGAATAAGCACAATTTTACAAATACTCGGGAGAATTGCTAAATATTCCTGTTTCGTGTTTGCCATGAACGAATGACATATATTTCATTATTATTTTACGGTATATTTGTTATTCATATGAGACATCTTCTTGGATTGAAAAGAATTATGCTACGAAGTACAGAATCATAAAACTATATATCAATCTATTGTCATTCCTAATGTAGTTCTAGTTAGCACTGCTTAACTACCAAGGAATAAAGCTCAAGAGTTTCAAAATATTTCGATTTATATTTTGTTTTATTCAACTATAACACAAGCATCTTCAAGTGAAGAGATAACACAGTAAGGGTAAGCAATTTCAATGCAAATACATTATTTTCTATTATTTTCTCACATCAGTACTTAGAAACATTATTTAGGTGAAGCTAAATGAGACGATGAACGTAGAAATGAGCGAAAATTGTTTAGGCAAAGATGTCCGGCGGTTTATGGTATAAGCCAGGGGTCTCCAAATTTTCAATGTAAGGGCCACATTATATATTTCCCACATTTATGCGGGCCAAAGGAAAAAAAAAAAAAAAAAAAACAAATCAGTGCCAGTAATTTAATTTCCTCAAATATTAGAGTATAAACATGGAAAAATTAAAATATATCTTGTTGGAAAAAATCAGGGTAAACTAAATAGATTTCTGCCTTTAGTTTTATGCAACCAAATTAGTGTGACGAATGATACTGACGTTTTGACTTCAAAATTTCATTGAAATCAGGTTCCGGATTAGATGAGCCAATTGTAAGAATTGATTTCAAATGATCATCAGGCAAATTTGCTCGATAGTTAGATTTCACATACTTCATTTTGGAAATTGTTTGTTCACACAAGTATGTTGTACCAAAAATGGACACAAAACTACAAGCAAACTTTATCAAATTTGGAAACTGATCTGGCTGCAGGCATTTATAAAACTCAATCAGATTTCCTTCTCTATACTTACCTTTCAGTCTGTCATCTGCCTGGACATCAATAATTTCCATTTGAAATTGAGTTGCAAGATTTTCAGCATTGCAGTCAAATGGATTATGAAAGAGCCTGATTTCATTTGCTTTGGCATCAAGGCCAGCAAATCGCTCCTGAAACTGTTTTTTCAAATCTGAAATAATTTCATTATTCTTAACTTTCACCTGGCCTTCAAGTAGCGCAAGTTTTGTTCTGAATGCCTCGACATGAACAAAGTAGTCACTGATCAAATTTTGTTTTGCCTTGCAACTTTAGATTCAATTGATTCATATGACCTGTCATATCTGCAAAAAATGCCAATTTCCAAATCCATTCACATTCTGATCATAATGGCTGAGGTTTATTTTTCTCTGTAAGAAATAAATCAATTTCTAATCTGAGCTCAAAGAAATCCAGCAAAACCTTTCCACAACTTGGACTGAGTGCCACCAGTCAGCAGTCCCAGCTTTGAATGATTCAGCGATGCCAGTCGTGCGATGATTATTTTTTCAAGGCCACCACACAGGGATTTGTTTGGCGGGCCGGATGAAATTATGTGGCGGGCCAGATGTGGCCCGCAGGCCATAGTTTGGAGAGCCCTGGTATAAGCTGTCAACCGTCCAAGGTGACCCAAGAAGCCGGTTGATTATTATGTTTCTCCCGGGTGACGGTAGGTGGCAGCACTTTGCAGGCTTCTTACATGATTCCATTTCAACATAGGTAGAAAAATAGGGATCATCTGAAGAAAAGTGACCCCAACACACGCTGAGGTCACTTTTCTTCAGGTGGAAAATATTGGGGTCGCTTTTCTTAAGGTGAGGAATTAACAGGGGTTACAGTAAGGCCGTGGCGGAACTGCGCTTCGCGCCTTATCTGCATATTTAAAGATTCTTGGCAAGCTCGGTATGTTCTGGCAAGAGGTAATGTTGCGCTGCGCGTGCTAGCCAGAAGGGTTACAGTAGGTTTGATTATTTTTATACTGAAATTGCAAGAAAGACAATACGCTTTTAATTAACTATTGATTGTTTGTCTAAATTTGTGTTTTTAACAAATGTTTAATAAAGTAGTTTTTAATGAATATATATCTATATTTTTTCTCCTTTTTTCTATAATATTATGAGCTAAAGTTGGTCACCTGCAGATTGGAGACACCAACAAGCAAGGGTCGTTTATCTTCAGGTGGAAAATATTGGATTGCTTTTCTTCAGGAGGAAAATATTGGGTAGATTTTCTTCAGGTGATCCAAAAATAGTTTAGATATGCGATTAAACTGACATTGTTGCTTGATTTGTTAGCTTAATTCTATGTACAATAAATCTTGATTGAATGAATGTAGTAAATTGGCACATTACGTGTAAAAATAGGGAACATGCATGTACATTGGTCAGGGGACAGTGTCATGCACTTATAGGCCTACAGGCCTAAAACAGGTCACATAGGACCCGGGGAACATAGGCCCGCTCCCCTTTCATCTGACAGCCGTTATGCCCCATATTGTTTCGTTGAAGAAGAAGGCATCGTCACAGGATCTTTTGTTTACATTCGCTCTGTACTTTAGCCTTTATTTTTTGGTGATGTAAAGTACTCAAGCACTGATAACAATGCATGGAGCATCGTGAAGTGATGTAAGTACACAGACTTATGTGGAAACTTTTATAAGTACAGGAATAGCGCCAAATAGAGACTAAAATATACGGGGTATTTAGAAACGTTTGTTAAAATTTATACCCCGAGGCGTTTGTTTGCCTTGGGGAAGGTCCGTTTTTTATGATAAAGTTTACCCGTTCTCTTTGTTGTTTTATGAGATACAGTACTAAAACAACATGGATTCGTTTCCAAGCTTTTTAAGGAGAAAGGACTCCATTGTTTTACAATTCCTGGGAGATTGTATGTCCATCGAAAATGTATGTATTGTGTTATTCAGAGAATTGAAACTTGATATTGCTGACATCTTGGGTGTGCAGGAATAAAGTAGTAGTTAAGTTTAGCTCAGAGAACAAATTCTTGGAAATAGCAAGGCAATTTGAGGATAAGCAGATCAAGATAAGTGAGGTAAATAGTGTGAAAGTTGTAAATATAAGTACCTCGTATACAAATGTGTCGATAAGGAATGCACCCTTCGAATTGTCTGATGAATTGATAATAAACATTACGAGCAGGTATGGAAAAGTGGATTCAATAAGAAGCAACAGATTCAGTATGGGACACCTGAAAGGCCTGCTGAACGGGAAACGGACAATAAAGATGAAGATTAGAGACAATATCCCTTCATCGATAAGAGTGTCGGGTTTTAACTTAAGTATATTATATAATGGGCAGAAAAGAACCTGTTACAGATGCGGACAAGAAGGCCATCAAGTGAAAGATTGTAACATCGATATTATGGAAGGAACTAGTATGTGGAATGAAAAAGACTTTCCTGACATAAGCAGGCAAAGAAATGATAATAAATCAGAGAAGGATAATGGTGACAATAGAGAACAAACAAGAGAAGGATATAACATTGAGGAACAAGAGGTAAATGATAGCCAAAGAGGAATTGATATTAGTGAAGATGAAACCGATGTATACACAAATAGTGCAGCTGACATAGGTCCAAGAGGAAATATTCAGGGAAACCAAGGAGGAAAAAAAATAAATAAGGAAGAAGGATTAGAGGAGGGAAATGAAGATTATCGAATGAGCGAAGACAGTGGCGACGAGATATGTGCTCCTTTGTGCAAGAAACAGAAGGAGAAGAAGTGCACAATGAAGAAATTATAAACGGAAGAAAGGTGGAATACGAAGACAACATGCAAATCGTAACCGAAGAAATAGTCAACAGTGAAGAAGACGAGCAGATGTCAACGGATAAAGAAGGTGAAGGTGAAAATGGTATGGATGTTGAGTCTATGAGGAATACTAAAATTCCTGAGGAATCCTTAATAGGGAATGAAAAGAAAGGCAACAATACAACTAAAGAAATTGTAATAAGAATAGGAACGGAGATAAAAGTCAAATACCAGTACGACAAAATGGCAAGCTACTGTTATCGACAGTTCAGGTGTAAAAATTACCATTAAAAAAGACAATGGACAGAAAAACTTAAAGGTATAAATGAAAGCCAGGATATGTTTTTTGATAATGTAGTAGATCATGGTCTATTTAGTGATCAGAACTCTAGTAAACACAAACATGAGGATGATGATAATAGTAATGATAAAAATAAATATTCTAAACTGGCTAAAATAGGTAAATAATTAGTATGTATTTATTTTAATATATCCTTAAAAATGGCTTTAGTCACTGCTTCATTAAATATTTGTGGTTTAAATGAGCTTAATAAGCAATTGAAAGTAAAGCTTTTAGTTGATCAATATAAAATTTATGTATTATACCTTCAAGAACATAATATTAGAGATGTGAATAGGATGAAATATTTAGAGGACTACTTTGAGGTTGTAATGAATATGCCTACTAGCTTTAAAGGTGGTACGTGATTTCTGTTTAATAAAAAGTCAAATATTTCAGTTATTAACAGTGAAAAGGATGACACTGGTAACATATTATTTACAAGGATTCGGTATAATGATATGAACCTCTCCTTATTGAATGTATACGCTCCATCAGGCTCAAGTAAAAAGAGAGAGAGGGAGAACGTTGTTCTCTGTGGATATTTTGTATTATTTAAGAAACAACATATCAAATTTGATTTTTGCTGGTGACTTCAATTGCGTACTCTCGGGTAGAGATGTTAGTACAGGTAATGAGAGGTATGTATCAAAAGGTCTTAAATCTTTAGTACAGCATTTGGGATTGAAAGACGCTTGGTTTTCATTGAACAATATTCCCGAATATACGTACATTCTAGGTAATTATGCTTCAAGAATTGACCGTGTGTATGTGACTGACTTGTATAGTAATATTAAGAATTGTAAAAATACTCCATTATCTTTAACAGACCATAATATGATATTAACTGGATTTCTACTTAATAATCGTTGTAAAATAGGTAGAGAATATGGAAGTTAAATGTTTCATAATAGGAGAGTGACGACTTCATGGAGAAATTTGAAAGATTATGGCACTTTTTAAAAAAGGAAAAAATTAAATACTCCAACATTATGGATTTGTGGGATACATTTGTGAAACCAAAATTAAAAGAGTTTTTCATAAGACTGTCTAAACAAGCTATACAAGAGAAGTATGACACTAAAATTTTTGCAAAATTATCTTGAGTACTTATCAAGTAAAGCCTCTGTAGGTTACAATAAATTTGAAAGAGATGAAGGCTATAAAATATTGAATTAAATCAATAAAAGATGAAATATGTGAAGGTATAAAGATTAGGTTAAGGACAGAAGAGAGAATAAAAGGAGAGAGATTATCTGCCAATTTATTAGGCAAAGAGAAAGTCAGAGGGAAGCGAAGTAGTATTAGGCAACTGAGGTTAGAAAGCGGTGTGAGGCTCGATAACACAAAGGCAATAGTCTGCCATGTAAAGGATCACTATGAAAAACTGTTCACAAAGATAAATACTGATGAACAGCTACAAGATAGTTTCCTTAATTGTATAGGGAGCACAATAACTGATGAGGACAATGGAATGTTATGTAGAAAGGTATCTGTCGATGAGGTATTAAATACGTTAAAGATGATGAATAAAGGTGGAACTCCCGGTGAAGATGGTCTTCCTCTGGAATTCTATTTAAAGACATGCAATGTAATTAAATTAGAGTTCTCTGAAATGATTAAGTTTGCGATAGATTTAGACCTTGAATTAAGAAAAAAAAACAAAAAAAGGGTATCTTGAAACTAGTACCTAAAAGTGGTGATTTATTGTGTTAAAAAAACTGGAGACCTATTTCTTTACTGAATACGGATTACAAATGCATTGTAAAAATTTTGGCTAATAGATTAAGAAGTATTCTTCATAAAGTTATATCACGAGAACAGTTTTGTTCGGTTAAGGGAAGATCAATAGTGAAATGAAATACTTTAATTAGGGATGTGACTTATTATGCAAATGAAAATAATTTGGATTGTGCTCTAATTAACCTGGATTGGAGTAAGGCGTTCGATAAAGTTAATTTGAGTTTCTTGTTCAAAACACACTCACGGATGGGTTTTAGTGAGTTGTTTATCATGAAAATTAGAATATTATATACTGGATGCTTAAGTGCAGTTTGTGTAAATGGGATTGTTAGCGGCTTTTTTGCCTGTTGAGAGATCCATAAGGCAAGGATGTCCTGTCAATGATAGCATACATATTGCTTCAAGAATCTTTATACAGAAATTGTGCCAGTGAACCTCCCTAATGGGTTCCAGTGTTCTGTTGTAGGTTTTGCTGATGACAGCTCAGTTTTTGTAAGTAAAGAAAGAAGTATTAAAGTAGTTTTTAGTATTATAAAGCAATTTGAGCTAGCTACTGGTGCAGAACTAAATAGAGATAAGACTTGTGTCATGGGTTTAGGTAATTGGGAGGACAAAAATGTATGGCCACTTGATTGGATACAACAGAAAAATAAGTGTATGGTATTAGGCATATTGATAAACAATGATTATAAGGAAATGGTAGATGAAAACTGGGATGCTTTAATCAATAATGTTAAGGTAAAAATAAATATGCTTTCGACTCGATACTTGTCTTTATATCAAAAGGCTATTCTTGTAAATTCTCTTATTTTAGTAAAGTCTGGTACATCTGTCACGTATTTCCATTAGGGAAAGAGAAAGCAAAAATTATAGAACAATCTGTTTTCCGGTATTTGTGGTGTGGAACTTACCAACCAATTAAAAGGGATTCCTTGTATCTGCCGAAAACAGAAGGTGGTATTGGGGTTATTAATGTGGTTTATAAAGCAGCAGCTATTTTAACAAGTACATTCTTGAATATTATGTTGTTTGATAGTTCTGGACGAGAATTAGCCTGTATTAGAATAAAATTTTGTGGGTTGTAGAAGATTGCCTTAATATGTCCTATGTTGCTACTCCTTTTTATAATATCAGTATTGGTAATGTAAGGGAATCATAAGAATGCCTAATTTTCCATACGTCAAAAGTAAGAATATTTATCAGTATTTGATGCCAACCCATAAGCCCATTGTAATTGAGAGATACCTGTTGCATAACTGGGGTAATATAAGGAGTAACCTTGTATGTAAATTCGTTGACCCGTATCAAAGAAGTATTATGTATAGATTTTTTGTATGAATCTTTGGCTACTAAGGAAAGGCAAGATATTGAATATTGCTGATAATAATTTTTGCAATAAATGTATGGACAATGAAAATCATCTGCATATTGTCTATTTTTGTAAATATGTTAAAAATATTTGGAAGTGGTTCAGAATTTAATTAAAGAAGTATGTGATATAAAAGTTCAGTATCCAATAAAAGTATTGATGTTGGATTTCGATTATAAAGAAAAGAAGAAGAAAAATACATCAAGTATACTTATTATGAGTATGTAAATTTTTTGTGGTACAGCAGAGAAGAGGTGTTACCAAGTCAAATAATTTCAATATTAAAACTTAAAATAAAGTACACAAAATGGGTATTATCAAATGCATATGAACTTGAAAAACATTTCACAAGTAAGTATGCGAATAATATTTGAATTCATATAATTAATGTACTTAATATGTAATATTATTGATATAATTATGAAATTTTTTTAAATAATTAATTGATAATTGTAATAAAATTTTAATAAAACAAAATTGTTTCATTAAGTCTTGCGGTTTAATTTCTTAAAAAATAATCATTTGGAAAGTTATTTTTCATATGCTCTCAAAATCGTATTCCAAATGAGAATTCTTGGTTTATTTTTCATTAGCATTCTCAACAGAATTAGGATTTCACTGAACTCATAATCGATGTATTCAGTAGCTCGTCAATGATCGCCTGCAGTTAAAACAAATGACTAGCAGAATGGCTTGATATTTCTCGTTCAAATCACACTTGCAGCATTTCCTCATTTTCCTTCAAATTTATGTATATTTCAATCCAAATATCCTATTTTGACTTTGTATAACTTCGCAAAAAGCTTAACATTTCTTTTCTTTAGAGCAAACTGACGGAATTCACATTTTATATCAAGACATTACTTCATAATTTTTTCATCTATATACATTAGGCATTTTCTTGACTCTTGAGGTATCGGCATACAATCGCTTTGATATAGGTTTAATCTCACCAAACTATTTACCTCGTATTTCTTTCACGATGGCTAATCATCTCATTTTGTTTTCTTTATCCGTAGGGGAACCAATGAAATATCACGTGCTCGAACTTTGCGCAATTGTGTACAACTGATATTCCGTGCGGTAAATTGATCCATTTAGATCATTATTATCAAAGAAGAACCGTAAAGCATGAAAAAACGCAAAAGGCTGGAAGTCATGTTTGGGAACTATAACAAGCCGTCCTATGGGGAATGGGCAGATACCCACTTTACGCGCTCTCCTACCATACGAATGTAATAGGCGAAATTTGAATTCGTTACAAACAACCGCCGAATATAAAGTATAAACTATAAACCCGGGTTGGCGACGTGGCGTTAGTGTGACGGACTAGACCTTGTGCGTGCAATGTCGGAGGTTATTTCCTTGTGGAATCTGAGGATTTTTAGTTGTTGCGTTAACATACATTAGTCTTGAAGGTCGTGTTATTTCCAGTTTTGGTTGTTCATTTATTTTGTTCATTTGGTTCAATTGCTGTTCCCATTTGAACTTTTTAGTACATCATGCCAGTATTGTTAATATGATTTTTGGTTTTACTTAATTTTTCTGGAACAGTTTGAGTGACGCTTGTATGTAGTAAGATTTTTTGTGATAGGTTTTTGTTGTCCTAATTATAGTGGTAGTAAAGATTGATAGAGTTTATGCGAATAACTGGAATAACTGAAATATGCAGGTATCGTGGAGTTTAATATTTTTATGGGATTCCTGCTGTGGTTATATATTGGTTATGCTGGTTAAGTTGATTTAAATTACTTCCGTGAAGCTGCTAAACGATATCAAAATTATTGTTAAAAGGATCTGAATTTGATTAACAATTTACTTGGTTGCTATTGAGCCGGACTTATTTTCAGGTAGGTACTTTGGTACACGAGCTTTGAATTCTGCATAGGAGTTGGCGAAAACTGCCGTATATTTGTTTGCAGTAGAAACTAACGAATATCTTTTACTGGTAAGACAGCCGAAGTTTCATATTTAAGTAGCGAATTTAAAATTTAACGTAACTGTAAGATTGACCAGTTTGAGATTTCTTGGTACAAAAATTTTGTACTTGTAGTAAGGACAGTGTTTTGAGTCGGGTTTCTTAAGTGTAATTACTTATTAGGTTATTTAATGAGTTTTTTTTTTTTTTTATTCTGTAGTTGAGAATTTAAATTTTCATTTTTTTTCCTAAAACTTGAAAGGGGCCACCTTTGTCAGGGTGGCAGTGCTGCTCCGGCAAAGTTGGCCCCAGGCCTGTATGTGGTTGACATTGTCTACCATATACAGAGCCGCAATAGTTTTTTCAACCCTTCAGTTTAAAAATTGAGGTTGTCGTGGGGCAGGCCCGGCAGGTTTGAGGTAGTTGTGGGGCCAGGCTTGTGGATGAGGGTTGAGGTTCTTTGGTTGGGCCAGACTTGAAGGATTGAGGGTTGAGGGTCTTGGGGCCAGACATTGAGGAATGAGGGTTTGAGTCTTGGGCCAGGGGGCCAACTTGAGGGTATGAGGGGGTTGGGAGTCTTGGGGCCAAGAAACTTGAGGATGAGGGTTGAGTCTTGGGATGAGGGTTGAGCCTTGGGGCCAGACTTGAGGATGAGGGTTGAGTCTTGGGGCCAGACTTGAGGATGAGGGTTGAGTCTTGGGGCCAGACTTGAGGATGAGGGTTGAGTCTTGGGGCCAGACTTGAGGATGAGGGTTGAGTCTTGGGGCGCTTGAGGATGAGGGTTGAGTCTTGGGGGGCAGAGTTGAGGTTGAGGGTTGAGTCTTTGGGACAATTCTAAAATGTTGCTTGGTACGAAGGTTATCTGCATCATTAAGTAAACAACGGACCTTGTTTACTAATAAAGCTTCAGTCGATAATTCCCCAAGATTGCAAGTAAAAGCAAGGTATTTTTACTTTCGATCAGTGCTGTGACACCAAAAACTGGCAGAAACCTTACATGGTGTGTCTCGAAATGCATTGAGGTTTTGGTTTGGCATGAACGACTTCCTATACAATGTTAAAATTGTGAAGCCAATAGAGAGAGATTACATATTTTCACAGACAAGACCAACGTTCTTTTCCTTGTTTGTTGTTTTTTTAAAAACTATTTTGGTATGGTATAGGAGGTCGGCCATGCCAAGACCTCAGTGTATGTTGAGATAGCTTGGGACTCTTAATTAAATATTTTCACTGCAGGGTATTCTTATCCGTAGACCACATGTTAATTTTAAAATTTATTTCTATTGAAACTTTGTAGCCAAGGACTTATTTATTTAAATTTTTTTTCTAACTTTAAAAGTTTGTCGGATACCTTAGGTGGATCATCAAGCATCCTTTGAAATAATTAAAGGTTTCATAGTGTTTTGTTTCCACCTATTGTCTAACCGTAAGACATCGTAGTTAATTTTGATTGTACGGAACTTTAATAATTTCTTTGCTTAGGACGTACATGGGGAAAAATGGTTTTTTAGAATGTAGGGTATGAGCTTTAGGGAAATTTAGATAAAAATTCTTAAGATTCCTTAATAAGATGGCTGAAAAACTTACTCTGCATATTAATCCACTGATAAAATTGAGTTTTCGTTTATTGCTAAATAATTTAAAGTTCTGCACCTGAATTGTATCATTATTCCCAAAGTAAGAGAACATAAGCTATGGTTGTGATTAGTTTAGATAAATTGGGCTTTGGTAGATCTTCAGATAAATTTTGTAAAATTATCGTTGCTAATCCCAACAGACAGTCTGAAGAGCCTTGCCAAACTTTCTTATGGGCATCGGTCAACATTGTTCCCCATCTGATTTCAACAAAGGAATTCTAGCAACATCTGGCAGTTCCAGACAACCCGAAGAGCCCTGCCAATTTTAATAATGGCATCGGTCAACATTGATCCAGTTATGATTTATACAAAAGAATTCAAGCAAGATCTGGCAGTTCCAGCTTAATAATTAAGTCATATTCTTGCATCGCCATGGTCAGTGGGACAGGTTGCGGTGAATCCTCTGAATGCACTGGAAAAAGTGTTAACGGGAAAAGTAGATTTTTTCAATTTAATAACTTTTAGTTTTATAACCTAACATTATGGTATCAGAAGAAATGGGCATGGATGGGGGTAGATTATACCATTGACTAAAATTATAATTATATAAAGTACATAATTTCTGCTGAAATGTCTACAGACCATGGATGGTAGACAAAGTTTTGGTATATTGCTATAAATATTACTTAAAGCGAAGGAAAATGGCCACCAATAGAGATGGAAGCCTCTTACTTTTTACCTTAAAATGAGTACGTGACGTTTACAAATGTAAACATATTGCGTACACTATACTTGTATACTGGTGTAAGGCAATTTTTCCTCCAAACCTAAAGCAGTCTACTTTGATAAGAGTTTGCCATTCAGTCCATATCCGAAGTGATTACTGTATAGTTGTCGGAATTTTCTCTGGCAGAAGTTTTAACCTAATTGTTTTTTTGTAATATGTGCTTATCTCCTGGGTTAAGTGTACAAATGCCGTCATGGTTATTTATATTAGTCTTTGGTTTAACCACAGACTTGTAAGGCCAGACTCTTGGTAATGAACTATGTAAGGCTATAGCTCGTAATGGACTACGTAATTTGTAGAGTACTTTAAATTATCCAAGAAACAATCTTTCTTACAATATGAATGTAGGTAAACTTTACTGAAAGGGCCTTTTTGCTTAGTTTCCTTTTAGGCTTTTACAGTTATCTCCTTTATACAACTAAAATCTTTTAGTTGTCGTTTCTATAACTAAACTTTTACACTTGTTGTTTGTAAAACTAAAATTTTCTAAGCAAAAATAATTGCTACAGACTTCACATAGGAGCAAAATTGTGTGCAGCTTAAGGCCTGTCCACACGAGCGGGCCTGATCGGCGTGCTCCGGGGTTGACAGGCAAATTCTGGCGGGCTTACCTGTGAATACAAGGGTGAGGCGATGGAGAGGTGGGCGTGCCCGGCGATCCTAGTAGTGTGTTCAGTGCGGTACGATAAACATGGTGCCCACCGCAAAGAAGAATATATTGTGTAGCATGATAATTGCTTTGTGTGTGATAAAAAAAGAAGAGAATATGGTGCAAAGAATGGCTCAGTAAAATAAATATATATGGTTAACGTACGTCTGCCAGGGTCGAAACTCAAGCCATCGGGCACCACCATGCTGATTTTGCTACCAAGGTTTATAGAATAAGGGAGAGAGGTACAGTCACTTTGGTCTCGGGGGTAGTTGTAGGGTATTTCCGTGACAGGGTGAGAGCGGTCAAGGCAAGTATTACCTTGGGAACAACTTAATTCCTTGGGTCGAAGGGATAAGCCTGTAAGTGTCAGATTTCCTTTTCACTCTGTTATCTTGTATACGTTTGGTGTTCTTGTGAATTCATATAGGTCACTGTACTACACACACAAAATCGTGGATTGATAATGTTTGGCTCTCTAATATATAATAGAAACCTTAAATTAATATGCTTGACATGACTTAAAAAATATTCAATTAGCATTTGACCTGGCATTTATTTACAAAGGCTTATTTAAAATTTTACAATAAATTATTTAATAAACTAACATAGAGAGACGAAGATAACACATAACAGTATCTGGCTTCATCATGAAAATGAAAAATACTTGGTAAAAGTGAAAAAAAAAAATTAAATTTTTCATGGCATTATTTAGTTAATTTATGCATCTTTTTCTGTTTTTGCCCCCTTGATAAAATTTGGGCATTCAGAGCTCTCATCCTCAAAAACATCCGATATCTGACAAAAAACAATATTACTTTAAAAGGCAAGGATACACAATTTTCAATATGGCGTGCCAAGTCTCATAATACTCCATTGCCTGGTCTCAGTGTATCTTCTCTATTGTATGTTTGAAATTTTTTTTCCATTACCTTTATTAAAAAAATAAAAAAAAAAAACTCAGCACTTGGCTCCCTTAATTTATCATCATGTCGCTCTACTGCACTAATCCAGGTACCTTTCACTTTTTAAAGTTTACATCCTAAGAACTGATAATTAGGAAATTTAGATGTCACATAACCTCCAACATATTGAAGGCCCTATTCGTCTGCAACATTCTCTAAAGTTCTTTCATGAAATGCATTTTCAAAGTTTTCTGAGTCTTCTTCTGACATCTTCTCATCTTCAGTAGAGGCAAACACCATTGCAGAAATCATGAGCTCTCTTTCAAGGTCAGTTTCAATTGAATCATTATTTTCACAACTTCTTTTATCTTGACTGAACATTCCTTCCGACATATTTGAAGAATCGCACTCCTTCATCGAGTTGAAATTTTTTCCAGTTATAGAATTTATTTTGCCAAGTAAATATGACCTTATTCTGTGTTTGATTTCAACTGGCGTAGGATGATCATAAGTTGCACCCATTTGTCTAAGACAGCCAAACTTGTTTTCCAGTCCATCTTGGTTATGTCTGGAGGTAATTATGTATGATACATCATATTTACTTTTCAACATATCATGCAACCTTGGCAAGGATTTACATGACACAATAAGTCCCTTTTGGAACTGATAGATCTTATTACTTTTGCAAACTCGCATCGTTTCAGCAGTACACTTCATATTGTCAAGGATTTTATTCTGTTCCGTCAGTTGCATCCCATAAGCATGTCTAGATTTTTTTCTGTAATAAGGTACCTTTGAATTGAACACATCAAACCAGAAGTCGGCAAGCTTTATAAAGTCCCTTGTACTTTCCCAGGACATGCTCTTCAAAAGTCCCTGACTTCCATAAAAATCTAAAGCTTTAGATGTTATTTCCGAAAGAAGCTGCACTGCTTTCCTCACATTCATACGTCTGAATTTCATTGCTGGGGCTCGCGATCCAAGAAGTTCCTACTGCAGGTCCCTTTTATATGCATTTTCTTCAAAATGTTTACTGCATATGCGATGAGTAGTAAGGTTATTAACAGTTGTCCTTTCTCTTACAACGATGAACCCATTTCCGTCTTGTTTCCTCATCACGAGGGAATCGGAAAAAGGATACCTCCTTTTTTCTACTATTTGAATAACAACCAAACACGGCGTAGTTGTTTGGCATTATTTAAATAATAATTTAGATTATATAAAAAATCAAAACTATGGTTGTATTCGAAGAATGTAAAAATAAATCAATATAGAAATGATTGAAGTGACCTGTGATATACATTTGAATGAAACAGTAGCTGAGTGACTTCTCGCCCTGACCTGGCCTCCAGGTGGCACGGCTCTTGGGGGGATAAGCCGCAACCCCCCACAAATGACTCTACCTGACCATTCTATATACCTTGTTTGCTTCAAGACCCATCGGGCAATTTGAGGTTTGCCCGTCAAGTGTGCCCGTTAGAGGGGAGGTCCGCCGATCAGGCTCGGTCGTGTGGACAGGCCTTCAGTCTCTTCTATGTAAAGACTACAAAACTCTAATATTTATACAAACTTTAAACATTTACCTGTTTCGTTAGTGCTTGCCTAAATTGTTAGGTATTTCTTGCTAGAATGGCTACACCAACAAACCCAAATCTCTTCACTCATTTCTCTGTATATTTGATAATAACGGATTTGCTACAAATATTTCGTAAATACTTTATCCTTCAAATTCCGTGGCTATTGGGTTTTTGGTTGCAAATTACTGAAATATTCGTTTAGCAGCAGAAAAACATGTAAGTCATTAATTTTCGTCGCATCAAAAAGGTCGTATTTTTGCTTTTACTACATCAGCCCTAAGATGCCGAGCACAATGTTAGAACTCCAGGTTAGAAAGACCGTAAAAGTAGGACGACAGCGGAAACGATTCAACCATAACCAATTCAGCCACCACTGCCACCTATACTGTTGTAATCTCACGCTACCGCACAGCTTTCCTTTGCACTACATCTTGATTGGTTTCTTAAAGTCTGGAAATTCCGATTTGTAATGGGCTTCTTTCTTGGGTTAACAGTTTCCAAAGTAGCTTATCAGAATAAGACTATATGAATCCCAAAATGCTGAGCGTATTTATCCTTTCGATACTAATGTGAGCAAGAGCCATGAGTTGTAATTGCGTAGTTTGAAACAGAGTTAGGCACTCTAGTGAACTAATCTAAGGTTCTGTTAAGTGTCATGGCAGTTTCCACACTCCTATCAGCCTCTATTCTGTATCAACATTCTTGCTAGCCTACAAGGGGCTATATTTCGAACAACTTTTGCAGATGCTTTATATACAAAATGATCTCGCTCTCTATATTATGAATGCAATTATATAGTATTTTCAAGTGTATAATTGCATAAAAAATCCTCCGTCTAATTATTCGTGTGAAAGCACTCAAGACAGAATATAAATGCTGAAAAGATTTTATCAGAAGACTTGGGTATGAATTTCCTCGGTACATTGGATCACAGAAACTGGACCAAAGAAAATGGAGTGCAGTATCATGGTAAATAACACAAGCGGTAATTTAATGCAATGAATATTAACGTTTTAATGTTTAATTAGATAATTTTACGCGATTTATGAAACTTAATTTCTTTAAAAACTGTACTATATTATGGATTTAGTACAATATAATTGGCATGAAAAAAAAAAATAAACCAAAAGCAACACAAATGCAGCCAACAGATAAGTATTAAAGTAGTCATTGTTTTGCAGGTGATGCAAAATCGAGCGTACATATTCATTGCTACACCAACCTAGAAAGAGGGAGAGAGAGAGAGAGAGAGAGAGACCTTACAGACCTTACATCTTGTTCGGGTTGCCCCAGGTCCCTCAGTGTGAGGCACCTCTAATGTCTACCAGAGAGTTGCTAGTACATCTTCCGGTATATTTTGCATCTTCCAATCTTGGATGGTCTGGGATGCAGTTTAGATATTTGTCGAGCTTATTCTTAAACACATCTACGCTCACTCCTGATATATTCCTCAAGGATGAGCTGGCAACGCATTGAATAGACGCTGCATTATCGTGCTGGTGCGTAGTGGAATTAATGTCCTGTGTGCTTTCCTTATTTTTTCCTGGTATAGTTTTGGGCACTATTAATCTACCTCTGCTTGCTCTTTCTGATATTTTTAGTTCCATGATTATTTTCTGCTATTCCTTTCTATCTGTTTCCATGCCTGAATTATCATGTAGCGTTCTCTTCTCCTTTCTAGACTATATAATTTTAAGAATTGTAGTCTTTCCCAGTAGTCAAGGTCTTTAACTTCTTCTATTCTAGCTGTAAAGGACCTTTGTACACTCTCTATTTGTGCAATATCCTTTTGATAGTGTGGGTACCATATCATATTGCAATATTCAAGTGGACTACGAACATATGTTTTATAAAGCATAATCATGTGTTCAGCTTTTCTTGTTTTGAAGTGCCGTAACAACATTCCCATTTTTGCTTTACATTTTGCCAACAGAGTTGCTATTTGATCATTGCTAACATGTTCCTATTCATCATCACACCAAGGTCTTTAACTGCTTCCTTATTTGTGATTGTCTCATTATTAGGTCCCTTATATGCATATAGCTTTCTTTCTCTGTCTCCATAATTTATTGATTCAAATTTATCAGAGTTAAATACCATCCTATTTACCTCTGCCCAATCATATACTTTGTTAAGGTCTCTTTGTAGAGCGTTCCTATCTTCATCACAAGTAATTTCTCTACTTATTCTTGTGTCATCTGCGAAACTACTCACTACCGAATCCTTAACATTATTGTCTATGTCTTCAATCATAATAACAAACAGTATTGCAGCTAACACCGTACCTTGCGGCACACCGGATATTACCTTGGCTTTCATACCGATTTCTCGTCGTTTGCAATAACTATCTGTTTTCTGTTGTGTAAAAATTCTTTTAACCATCTTCCTACTTTATCCACGATATTGTGTTTTCTAATTTTCTTCGCTAATATATTATGGTCTACTTTATCAAAAGCTTTTGCAAAGTTCTAAATAAACCACATCTGTTTCATTTCCGCTTTTCATATTTTGAATATGTTCTCACGGTGGACTAACAGTTGGGTTTGTGTACTTTTTTCCGGGTACGAAACCATGTTGTCCTTTATTAAACAATATTTTTTAATTAAATGTTTCATAATATTTTTCTTCATTAACCTTTCATACACTTTCATAAAATGTGATGTTAGACTCACAGGCCTATAATTACTTGCCTCTAGTCTTGATCCACTTTTGAAAGTAGGGGTAATATATGCTAATTTGTGCTCATCATAAATCTTGCCTGTATCTACACTTTGTCTTACAATATTGCAAGTGGCTTTGCGATAGAATGAAACTACTTTCTTTAACAAAATAGCAGGAATTCCATCAGGCCCTGCAGCAGCTCCATTTTTAATTCATTAATAGCCTGCACAATATCAGCTTCATTAATATCTATGTCAGCTAAATATTCACTATTTTCATCCCTTACTTCTATATCATTATCTTCATATCTATCTAGGGGTGAATTCTCTCTTATATCGTTCTGCCAGTATGTTTGCAAATTTCCTTTTTTTTCATTCGTTAATCTCCCTTCAATTCTTAGAGGGCCTATTTCTATTCTTCTATTATTCATCTTCTTCGCATATGAGTATAATAGTTTGGGATTTTGCTTGATATTTAATAGGGTTTTTTTCTTCCAAGTCCCGTTTTTCATTTTCTTTTGATTGTATAATCTTTTGTTCTGCATTTTCTATCTTACTTTTTAGTTCTATAACTTTCCATGCATTTTTTTTTTTTTTGCTAGACCTTTTTTCCACTTTCTGATTTTCTGGAACAAGATCCTTCTGTCCTCTTGGTATGCAGACTGATGTTTACTTTTCATTCTTACGGTATATATTTATCCCTATTTTCTCTAATATTTTATATAATATCTCCGTATTTACCTTTATGTCATCACTTACGAAAATATATCCCAATCTTTGTTTAATTCTTCATTTATTTCTGACCATTTTATATTTTTACTGTAGAAGTTGTATTTTCCATATCCTTCCCACTTTTTCATTTCTTGCTTATCTCTGTTTTCACTTGCTTTGAATGGACTGTTAATTCTATGACATTATGGTCTGAAATACTCGCATTATAAACTATTATTTCTTTAACATAATTCATCTCGTTCACAAAATACTAGGTCTAAAGTATTTTCCTTTCTTGTTGGCAGGTGATTTATTTGTTGAATGTTGTATTCTAGTAGCATATCTAATAGCTTTTCGAATTGCCTCTTATCTTCTGCACTACTATTACTCTCTTTTTTATATGTATAAGTACATCCACAATCTCCTATTCGTTTCTTTCCAGTCTACGAAAGGAAAGTTGAAGTCTCCAGATAGGAGATTCCGTCCAGTCCTTGTGATTTCTACATATATCATTCCAACCAATTTTTCTATTATTAAGTCAAACTCTTTAGTATTAGGAGGTCTATATATTACTATGTTCATTAATTTTTCAGATTCAAATTCTACCGCTATTAGTTCACATTCTGAGTTTACTATATTTCTCATATATTTTTTTCCTTGTTTTTTTGTCTTTCCCCATATATTGCGGTTCCCCCTTGATTCCTATTTTTTCTATCTGATCTATAAGTTTGAAACCCTTTTATTTGATCATCATTCCCAGTCTCTTGGGAATACCAGGTTTCACTTATATTCATTATATCTATTTTCTTTTCAATTTGGGTTAGTTCTTCTAAGTACTCTATTTTTTCTTTTTGAGTACTGCGTAACTAAACCCTGCGCATTGTCATCACTATGATGTTTGCGTGTTTTCTCCTTCATTTAATATTGGTAATAATAAGGATTTTCCCATGTTTCCTCTTTCCTGTTCTGGTATGTTGTTCTTTTTTTCATTTTCCAGAAATTCTGACATAAAAAATCCAACTTTTCCATAATATTTGTTCTTCCTTCATCATAATTATTCATTTTGTGTCTGAATCTGCAATTTTCTCCATATCTGCAATATCCCCTTGCATAATAAAAACAGTTATTATCTCTTGAGTAGAATCTTTTGGAGCTGATGCATTGAAATTTTTTTGCTGGCACCTCTGCATATCTCGTTGATGGCTTGCTTTTTTCTTTTACCTGATATTCTTCATTCCTCTCTTTATTTGTTTCTTTCTTATTTTGGATTTTATTGCTTGATGGTTATTATTTGATTATTTTTCATGGCTACAGTGCATATATTACATTTTTGTCGAACTTACATCCTTTTCCTTCTTTTAGGTTTTTGCATATTTTTGGATGTAGATCTCTGCAATCATCCTCATATCCATCTAAGTATGCACATTTACCATATATTTCATAGTTGTGACATACCTTAGGATGTTTGTAGTAACATTTTTCTCCATATCTGCAATTCCCTCTTTTCAAAAGGTTGCAGACTTGTCTTTTTTGTATATTTTTTTTTTTCCTCTTTCCCGTCATTGTGTAGATCTGGGTAGAGCCTCTTCGGCATTTTCTTTTGTGTGTGTCATATCGTAATTTATTTCTTCGTAGGTATGCTGCTTTATAGCCTCATATGTAGTATCAATGAGTATCTCTGCATCCATACTTTTATCTTGTTCTTTGTTTTCCTTATCTTTTTCTGTCATTTCAGTTTTGTTTACTTCTCTTACGTTTTCCTCTTCTTCCTTCTTCTTCTTCCTCTTCTTCTTCTTCTTCATCCTCAACTATTTGTACATTCAATCTTGTTTAATAACATTGTCTATCCATGGTAGACATGTTGAGCAAAAAATTCTTGTGTCTTTTCTC
>NC_087210.1:65018450-65020950 GCF_015104395.2 Macrobrachium nipponense
TTCCATTTGATGTATTCTATGCACACGCAGTTATCATACGTATTGTAGAAAAATCATTCCTTCATTTTGATAATTGTACATGAAAATAATAACTATTTTTCCATGTGTGGTTACTGTGAATCATACAATGCATTTATTTTGATGCTATTAATCATTAAAAGAATCTAATCATTAGTTCAGGCCATTCACACAATTAATTACAGTTCAAGCTCTTGCGAATAAAAGGGTCTCGTCCTCTGTTAATTGCCAGGATTAACCGATAGTTTTTGACCAGTCAGAAACTATGCTTATTTTCCATTATGTTTTGATAAATTTCCACATGAATCCAACCCTTCATTGTTTGAGAGAGAGAGAGAGAGAGAGAGAGAGAGAGAGAGAGAGAGAGAGAGAGAGAGAGAGAGAGAGAGAGAGAGAGAGAGCAATTTCAACAGAAATATGACTCTTCAAGTACAAGACACTCTAACTCAAATGCTATCTCTCAGAGGAAGTACAGATTTGATTGTATTCGACAGAAACTCGAATTGTAACTAACATTTATGGAGGATGAAGGACGTCTCTTTGACCGAGGATTTTCTCTTAGTACCTACAAACTACTTGTTGTTGTTGTTGTTGTTCTTGCTGTTGTTTTTGTCGCGGGGGACGCGGGTTTTTTTTTTTTTTTTTGGGGGGGGGGGGGGGGGGGGGGGGGAGGATGTAGGAAAGCCCTATGAAAGGGCCTAAAAAGGTCTGAAAAAGGTGTTTCGCGTCAAGTTAAAGATACCGGAATTTTAGGATAGGATAATTAATCCAATAAAGACATTAACAAACAAACAAAGGAGACCAGTGAACGGCGATAAGACCATTTCACGCCCCAAGAAGATACGACTCTACCGATGATGCTCTGTTATTGATTGTACAACATATGTAATAAGAATTTTCAGGATAAACAAGCTGTAGAGGACATTTTCACTAGAAAAGTAGTTTTAAAACCCGTACCAACCAAAATTGCCAGAAGAGTCGAAATTTAACATCACCGTCTCACCTATCCTTAATGCTAGGAAAGAAAAAAAAAAAAAGATTTTTGGTTTACTGATTTTCATACCCCGTCTCTGATGACTACTCAGCAATTACAATGGCATGACCCCAGTGTAATTTTCAGGGAAGATACCATTCCATGACGAAGGTTTCATTAAAGGGACCCCATGAGGAAGTTCATAATGATATTCTAACCAAGCAGAAACTCAAATATGACACAGAAATCGCTGATTGTGCTACTGATCACCGCTCCCTCGCATTCTTGAAGCTCTGACTATCATTAAAAGCTCAGTACTTTCTTCCCCGTAGGAGTGTAGTGCCGTCAGTGCATACTCGTGCGGTGCACTGTAGGCATTACTTAAGGTTCTTTGCAATGTGCCTTCGGCCCCTAGTTGCAACCCCTTTCGTTTCTTTTACCGTACCTCCTTTCATATTCTCTTTCTTCCATCTTATTTTCCGTCCTCTCCTAACAATTGATTTATAGCGCAACTGCGAGATTTTCCTCCTGTTACAGCTTTCGACACATTTTATGTCAATTTCCATTTCAGCGCTGAATGACCTCATGGATCGTAGTGCTTGGCTTTTGGCCTAAATTCTATATTCAATTCAATTCGATTCAATCCTTCCAAATCCTGTTTCTTCTCACTTCAGCAGAAATCACAAAAAGAGTGTCATCAGAGAAGAGGCCTGTTATAGGATGTGGCAAGAAGAAATCCCCTTACCGCGCAGGGATCGACTACCAGCGTCCCAATTATCGCCGATCCTTTGAGCTCGGTAACAGCAATCAACCCAGATTGTCTCTCTTACCGGGAGAGATGGGGTGGTGGTACAGTGGTGGGGTACTGGTGCAGTGGCAGGGGTTATTGGAGACCAGGTCGCCAATTTGCATGTGAGAAGCGAAATGGGAGGTTGGAAGTAGGCCAATGATTTGTTTTTCTTTGGGTCAAAGCAATATACGAATGAGTGTTGGTATCATAAGTTGTAAAAAAAAAAAAAAAAAAAAGTGGTGAATGCGATCAGGCAATGTTTAGTTTTATTAGATTATGTTTTCGTTTATTGTTTTCCTCGATCCTTCTCATTTTCCGCAATCTCTCTTCCTATTTGTCAGTAAACGTTTATTTTAATTCGTTAACAGATTAAAACTCTTCGCTGCGTTGCAGCGATTATTGATTGGTAATGTTGCCATTAAATTAGTGAAAAACAAACCGAGACATACAAAGAGAGAGAGAGAGAGAGAGAGAGAGAGAGAGAGAGAGAGAGATAGAGGAGAGTAGAGATGATTTCTAGATTCATTGTATTATAAAAATCTAAAATTGGAATATTTTACAATAATAATAAAATAAAACAAAGGTGAATAACAACTACGTGTCTTAGGATAATTTATCGCGATTGAATATAATTCAAAATCAGTCCAATAGAAATAAGTTTTTCCTTTAACGCTTTTCCGAAAAACGCCTCCAAAGTACTTAACTGCTTTCCTCTGTAT
>NC_087210.1:65028450-65038450 GCF_015104395.2 Macrobrachium nipponense
ATCCAGCTGGTAAGTGACAATTCTCTGCTCTTTAATGGGTATCTTTTTAGTTATTGGAGAAGTATTATTCTCTTCTCTCTCTCTCTCTCTCTCTCTCAGGTTACACTCCTTGTGACTGTATTTTTCATTCTCATTTAGTTCTTTGGATAAAAGTTCCTGAAGCCGTATAGTACTGTGATTATTGAATGATATTAAAAATATATTGTATCTGTTTATGTTTATACTTAACTTGGGAAATTCTTGCCTAATATTTCTTCTTAAATTCTTTAGTTATCATAACTTCAAAGGTCATGAATATTATTGAGATTTTTTATAAGCAAAATATGTTCACTAAATAAAAGCAAGACGATTATTAACTGTTGTGCTGAGATCAGGTTTAATTTCAAAAGTTTTTAAAACAATTACTTCAATTTCTTAGTAAAAAAGAGAGACAGTTCGTTTCCGAATGAGTAAAACAAACTTATACAATGCCATAACCTGAAACAATGTATAATAAATTTACCCATTTTAATCGCTTGTAGAAGGTGAATATTGAATAAGCCGATGCTTGCTTATGGCAAAACTTAAATCATATCTGAAGCTTAATCATTCATTTAAGAGATTTAATATCTCAAAATTTAAACTTACTGCGCAAAACTAATTGCAGTCTAATTTTCATCCATCCCTCTTTTGTTAGATTTAAATTGTTTCTGTATCATTTGAAATTTTGTAAATCCTAAAGATATGTTCCGAATATAGGATTTACAAAATTTGAAATTTTGTAAATCCTAAAGATATGTTCCGAATATATATTCCCGAAGATGGCTAGTGTAGTGAATTATGGTTTTATATTCAGAAACTTAAGTCATGATCAGTCTTCTTTTCCTTGTTCCATAATCTACTGATATTCTAACCCCTCTCGCTTTCTAGTCACGATATTAATTTATGCACAATGCAATTTTCCTTTTTTATTTTGTCTTGGTTTTTGTGTTTGGTATTTTAGTTTTCTGTAAAAGAAAACTATTGAGATGGCTTTGTCTGTCCGTCCGCCCTCACCTCTTAAAAACTACTGAGGCTAGGGGGCGGCAAATTGGTACGTTGATCATCCTCCCTCCAATCATCAAACATACCAAATTGCAGACCTCTAGCCTCAGTAGTCTTTATTTTATTATTTAAGGTTAAGGTTAGCCATGGATCGTGTGTCTGGTACCGCTATAGGTCCCAGCCGGCGACGCATCTTCACTTGACCGCCTCTTGGGAGCAATTGAGCGTTGCCCGGTCGTGGGCCAAGACCGGGCAGTATTACTCTCAACTACGACTCGTGGCTGAGAGTTTCAAACTGCATCACATCAAAAGTTTGGACCGAAGAAACTTCAGCGCATTTTTTACTCGTTTAGTTACCGGAGTGATGTACTGTAATCGGCATTCACTCTCGAAGTTCGCCTCTAACCCTCATCAACAAATTTCTCTCTGGCATCGCACCAAATTATGGTGTTCCTATTTACTCTGAGGCTTCAAAGCCATGACTGGGTCATCTCTATCTCTCTCTGGAATTCCCTCGTGTTTAGTCTGCGAAATCGAACGGAGAGCTTTGCGAGGTCTCGGTAATTACAGGACCCACTCAGTAGAGGCCGCTCGGCGGGGCTTCATTGACATCTTGTGTGTTTAGGGAATGGACGGCATTAGGATGTGGATTGGTTCGTTTTAGCTTTCTGAAAAAAAAAAAATATCGTGCCGGTTTTATCCGTCCATCCGCACTTTTCAGTCCGGAATTTTTTCTGTCCGCACTTTGTCTGTCCGCCCTCAGATCTTAAAAAACTACTGAAGCTAGAGGGTTGCAAATTGGTCATCCACCTTCCATTTATTAAACATACCAAATTACATTCGTCTAGCCTCAGCATTATACAGAGACCACCGAAAGATAGAGATCTATTTCTGGTGGCCTTGATTATACGCTGTAGCAGCTGTACAGAAAACTCGATTACGCCGAAGAAACTTTGGCGCCTTTTTTTACTTGCTATTTTTTGTAATCCGTGTTTTCGGAATAAAATCCAGCAGACGACATTTAGCTATAAACTTGCTCACTTAGAGCCACTTAATACTCTCATCGAGCATCTACCCGCCAAATAAGAGCTTATTTTCGCCTTTTACTGAACTATTAGAGTGACTAAAAATGCAACAAGTTGGGAAGTTTTTCACGTTCACTTTACAGAATTTTCACATTCATGAAATAAAAGGCTGTTCTGTAACGTTATCATTTCCTTTGAACTATTATGATGGAATTGGGTACAAAACATGCTTTTAAGTACATTTCTGACTAGCAAACTAATTAGTTATCTGATTACGGTACGAAGATGCTTCAATATTTGAAGCGATAGCTTGGCAAAATAGAATACTTTTTTTGGTTCACGTCTGACTAAAACAAAAAAGTGGAAAATAAACCATAAACAACAAGAAAAGTCAAAACTATATGAATTACATAGTAATATTAGAAAGGAGAAAATCCTAAGACTTCATATGTCTGCTATATAAATGTAATAGCAGGTGACTTGTCTGGCAATGTGTGTCCAGTTGAGACACGATCATCCTCAAGTCAAAGGAATATTGTTCGAAGAGCGAGAACATGTACCATCTTAATCTAGAACAGCCACAGAGTGGTACAGAGCTCGTCTGACGATCGCTGGTCCCAAGGTCGCTTCCTGACTATTAATCAAAAGTCCAACTGGCAATATAGGTGAGGCTAACAACCTTACCCGCAAAACTTTGAGGAACCCGAAGACTATACGCTATTGGTGCCATTTCCTGGTGTCATTCCCTCAAAAAAAAAATATATTAATAAATAAAGGCAAATGTGTAGTGCTTATATATATATATATATATATATATATATATATATATATATATATATATATACATCAATGAGGAGAAGGACATAAAGACTTGATAAAAGGTCAATTTATTCCCGACGTTTCGTAATGTCTTCATTACATTTTCGAGGGCTGTACAAAATAGATAGCATAAAATAAATTACAATAAAGCTAAGAATCTGAGATTTAAAAGTTGCACAATAATTACAAACTTAAAATATTAAAAATACTAAAAAGACACCTTTAAAAAACAAAAAACGTTAACTAAACAGGACAAAAATTATTAAAATAAGTAAAAAAAAAACCGAATGAAACAAAAAAAAATAATAAGACATATTCAAGTAAAGTAAAACTGGACCAACCTATTCAGCGGCAATGCTAAGACTGGAGATAAAAGGAAGGAGACTAAGAAAGGTACAGTGTGCCAGCAGAGGTTTGACTATTCAACAAGGGGACGAGTCGTTTAATCATTAACGATTCTAAGATTGTCAAATCGTGGCTGTTGGAAGCTCGTCCTACAACTGTAAAGTCCTTGTTTTCAATGGAGGTTTTACATATTTTCGAATGATTTCTAATATTAGAAAATTCTGGGTTTGCAATTTTGCTGCCTGTCCTATAACTTACTCCACGATGTGAATCTATGCGTACCTTCAGAAGCCTCCTGGTGGATCCAATATAAGTTCCTAAATTACATTTAGGACAATTATAGCTATACACACACCCGGAGGACATATAAGGGCACAAACGATCTTTAAACTTGAATAATGACCCAATGGTAACAGGATTAATGGGAATCAAATGAACCTTGATAGCTCCAAACTTATTTTGGATATGGTGGAAAATGTTTTTCCTAAAAGCATCATCTAATAAAAAAGGGAACTTAGCATAAAAAATTAATTTTAGGAACATTAAAATTAGGCATTCTTAGCGAGAAGTACTTGTCTAAAAGCAAGCGAAGTGTCTTAAAGACCAGTTCAGATGGGAAGCAGTTTTCTTTAAAATATTTGCATAAAAAGGCGATCTCATCTTGGAACAGAAACCAATCAGAAGTTAGCGTAAGAGCCCTGTGGAGGAGAGTAAAAACAGAATTAATTTTAAAATTAAAAGAACAGAAACTATAAAAATTTGACCCTAAGCCGTGAACGTTCTTTTTCTAAAAATCGTGGTGTTAAAAATATTATTTTCTCTTAAAACAAGGACGTCCTAAAAAAGAAAGCTGATTTTCAATTTCTTTTTCCAGGGTAAACTTAACATTGGAATGTTGTACATTTATAAAATCAAGAAAGGAATCAGCATCATAATTACGTCTAAAAAGGGCAAAGGTATCATCAACGTACCTTACATAGAAAAGGGGGCGGCAGGCTAAAGGACAGTCATCTAAGAAGTGCTCCTCCAGGGAGCACATAAAAATGTTGGCAAAAGTGGGACCGAGAGGACTTCCCATTGCCATGCCATCAACTTGCTTGTATAACTTACCGTTAAAAATAAAGGCTGTGTCCAGCACAGCCAAGCTTAAAAGAGTCTTAAAAAACGTACGGTTAAAACCACTAAAAACTGAGTCGGGTTCGGGAAAAAGCCTATTTATTACTGATAGTTTCCTCCACGGGTACATTAGTAAACAACGATTCTACATCAAAGCTGGTCATGAACAGGTCTGAATCTTGCAACAAAATTTTTTTCTTTAAATTGACTAGAATTTTTTAAGGTGTAATTATTTGTGGTTAATGGCTCAAGCAAGGGAACGAGAAACTTTGCTAATTTGTAATTGGGGGCATTGTATGAAGCAAGAATTGGTCGTAAAGGAACACCTTCTTTATGAATCTTTGGTAGCCCATAGAGGATACCATAAGGACGAGCCTGTGACAAACAAATCTTGGTAAGTTTTCATTATTGATAATATTTTCACTTTTCAAAGTTCTAAGGAAACGGTTAATTTTATATTAACCGTTTCCTTAGAACTTTGAAAAGTGAAAATATTATCAATAATGAAACTTACCAAGATTTGTTTGTCACAGGCTCGTCTTATGGTATCCTCTATGGGCTACCAAAGATTCATAAAGAAGGTGTTCCTTTACGACCAATTCTTGCTTCATACAATGCCCCCAATTACAAATTAGCAAAGTTTCTCGTTCCTTGCTTGAGCCATTAACCACAAATAATTAACACCTTAAAAAATTCTAGTCAATTTAAAGAAAAAATTTTGTTGCAAGATTCAGACCTGTTCATGACCAGCTTTGATGTAGAATCGTTGTTTACTAATGTACCCGTGGAGGAAACTATCAGTATAATTTTAAATAGGCTTTTTCCCGAACCCGACTCAGTTTTTAGTGGTTTTAACCGTACGTTTTTTTAAGACTCTTTTAAGCTTGGCTGTGCTGGACACAGCCTTTATTTTTAACGGTAAGTTATACAAGCAAGTTGATGGCATGGCAATGGGAAGTCCTCTCGGTCCCACTTTTGCCAACATTTTTATGTGCTCCCTGGAGGAGCACTTCTTAGATGACTGTCCTTTAGCCTGCCGCCCCTTTTCTATGTAAGGTACGTTGATGATACCTTTGCCCTTTTTAGACGTAATTATGATGCTGATTCCTTTCTTGATTTTATAAATGTACAACATTCCAATGTTAAGTTTACCCTGGAAAAAGAAATTGAAAATCAGCTTTCTTTTTAGACGTCCTTGTTTTAAGAGAAAATAATATTTTTAACACCACGATTTTTAGAAAAAGAACGTTCACGGGCTTAGGGTCAAATTTTTATAGTTTCTGTTCTTTTAATTTTAAAATTAATTCTGTTTTTACTCTCCTCCACAGGGCTCTTACGCTAACTTCTGATTGGTTTCTGTTCCAAGATGAGATCGCCTTTTTATGCAAATATTTTAAAGAAAACTGCTTCCCATCTGAACTGGTCTTTAAGACACTTCGCTTGCTTTTAGACAAGTACTTCTCGCTAAGAATGCCTAATTTTAATGTTCCTAAAATGAATTTTTATGCTAAGTTCCCTTTTTTATTAGATGATGCTTTTAGGAAAACATTTTCCCACCATATCCAAAATAAGTTTGGAGCTATCAAGGTTCATTTGATTCCCATTAATCCTGTTACCATTGGTCATTATTCAAGTTTAAAGATCGTTTGTGCCCTTATATGTCCTCCGGGTGTGTGTATAGCTATAATTGTCCTAAATGTAATTTAGGAACTTATATTGGATCCACCAGGAGGCTTCTGAAGGTACGCATAGACTCACATCGTGGAGTAAGTTATAGGACAGGCAGCAAAATTGCAAACCCAGAATTTTCTAATATTAGAAATCATTCGAAAATATGTAAAACCTCCATTGAAAACAAGGACTTTACAGTTGTAGGACGAGCTTCCAACAGCCACGATTTGACAATCTTAGAATCGTTAATGATTAAACGACTCGTCCCCTTGTTGAATAGTCAAACCTCTGCTGGCACACTGTACCTTTCTTAGTCTCTTCCTTTTATCTCCAGTCTTAGCATTGCCGCTGAATAGGTTGGTCCAGTTTTACTTTACTTGAATATGTCTTATTATTTTTTTTTGTTTCATTCGGTTTTTTTTTTTACTTATTTTAATAATTTTTGTCCTGTTTAGTTAACGTTTTTTGTTTTTTAAAGGTGTCTTTTTAGTATTTTTAATATTTTAAGTTTGTAATTATTGTGCAACTTTTAAATCTCAGATTCTTAGCTTTATTGTAATTTATTTTATGCTATCTATTTTGTACAGCCCTCGAAAATGTAATGAAGACATTACGAAACGTCGGGAATAAATTGACCCTTTTATCAAGTCTTTATGTCCTTCTCCTCATTGATGTATATCCGGCTGTGGCCACCGCTGTTTGGATATATATATATATATATATATATATATATATATATATATATATATATATAATATATATATATATATATATATATATATATATATATATATATATATATATATATATATATATATATATATATATATATATATATATATATATATATATATATATATATATAAAGTTCAATGAGTATACGCACATAGAACTCGGAAGGAGTAATTACTAGGGATATGACATTTAAAGTATCGTCCCACGGTATAAATAGTCTGTTAATTAATACTAGGCATTTCAGACAACAATGTCAGTCAACATTGCTTAAGTATGCATGGAATTATAGGCTTGGTGGTTGGAAGCACAACTTTTTGGCAGGTTGTGAAGTAATCTGAAAATACTATTTTCATTTTCTTTGTTTTTCGATTTCTTTTTATCCTTACTTAATTTGCCATTCGTTTATCGTTATCTGTTGATTAATTTGCCTCCGAGCTGCTTGGTCTAATATCTTTCCTCGTATATTAGCAACTCAAAATATTTCTGTTGTAAGTTTTCCGGTTAAGTTGGCCAAAACATTCCTCATCACTGTCCCACAACTATTAATACATGTAGTATATAACACGTAGTACATTGTCACTGTTCATGCCTCACTACCTATTTAGTGATCAGTTTGCTCTCCCGGTGGGTTGTCGAATATCCAGCACATGCAACCCAATATTTTGTTCAGAGATGCAGCGCGATCTTCGATGTATTTGTCGGATCCGTATTAATTAAATCCGACATAGTTGTGGTAATGTTTGCAGTATCACAGTCTGCGCATTCTGGACTCGAAGAGAAATGGAATGCCAGCATGAGCAAATGCTCTTATGAAACGCTGGATAAACGCCGTATGCTTAAGGCTTAAGCTGAACTTGCATATACGTATATAGAGCTGCATTCGGAAACGTTCTTCATGTCTGATATGGAGATTGTTCGTGCCTATAATTTCTGGTTATAACATACGGTCGTTAAATGTTTAATTGCCGTGAAGAGTACAAAAAAATGCTGTTTTCGAAGAGAGAGAGAGAGAGAGAGAGAGAGAGAGAGAGAGAGAGAGAGAGAGAGAGAGAGAGTCAACAAAAATCCAGTATTAAAAAAATAAATCAACGTAAAACACACACACTGACACACATACAGAGAGAGAGAGAGAGAGAGAGAGAGAGAGGGGGGGGGGGGGGAACAGTATTAGATTATGGCGCTCAGATCACTTGAGCAACTCCGTGGTTATACTATTAATTTGCAAAACTAAATTTCATAAGAAATGATCACAAATTTATGTGGGGTTTATTTAGTACTTGCAAATATTTTAGTCCAAAGGTTTTTGTGCCTTGAACAATAAAGATATTCAGTAACACCAAAACGAAAAAATACCAGATGAAGAAAGATCTCACACAACCGGGAAAAGGGTTCAGTTGAATGCTCTTTGGAGATCTTCCAATATTCAACTCTACCATGTATGGACTCAATCACTGCTTCGTGAAGCAATTTCCCCACTAAATATTTCATGATGTCTATTGTATCATTTTGTGTAAATAGCCTCCTTCAAAATTAGCATAGATAAAGTTAAAATAAGTATTTTCTTTTAAGGATTTCCAGTAAAATGGAAACTTCAATTATATAAGTTTAAAGAGAGTCGTTTCTTTCAGTGTATCAGCTTCGTTAAAATCAGCCGTAACAAAATACGAGTATAAAAGATAAACAAGGAATATTAACAAAGTAATAAACGACAAGCACCATGTATTTTTCCCCTGATTTCATATCTAATCTTTAAAAGTTCAAGGCGAAGTTATGGGCCTAAAATAGACAAATCAGTTTATATCGTAAGAATAAAACTTCGACTAATAATTTCACTCAAAGAAAAAGACCATTTCGAGTCCAGAATTTTTTCTTTTTTCCTTCTTTGATGTCAGGAAAACTCAATTTTGAAAGTTGGATGGAGGTGCAATACCTTATCCCAACCCTGATGCGAAAGTTATAGGCGTTGGCCGCCATCTTCCAGATCGAAGTGAAGTAAAACCACGAAGGTTGCTGGAAGACAGCTTATTTCATAATGTATTGTTCCATTCGAAATGTGTTTTAGGAAGGCAATATTACAAATAAAGTATTCATTCTATAATAATAAACTGATAGCAAGGGCTGCCTAATGTTCTCTATTTTCGTTTGGCTAATTTCTTTTAACTATATATATATATATATATATATATATATATATATATATATATATATATATATATATATATATATATATAGTATAATATATATGTATACATACATATATTTATATATTATTACTACTGACATCAAAAGTAATGACTGGAATCGATTCTAGATAAAAGTTGCATAGGAAAATACTTATGTCAGTGTAGTAGTTACTTTTTTGGGGGCTGTTTGATTATAAAAAAAAAAAGATCAATTTTACACTCTCATCAAACTCTTCATTTACTTATACAAAGTAATCTTATTGCATACAACTGTTGCAATTTCGAAAACCAGCCTCTCATCATGAAGCTCAATCAAGTATAATCCTCGTCACAATTGAACTCTTCTAAATGCTAATGAATTTCTCAAAAATCTGCTCCCGGGCTCATTTTCGTGACGCGTTGCAAATGACACTCTACTCGAGAGAAAAGAAGCCAAAGGGAGAATGTGCAGTTTTTTCCTCTTCAGAGTCATGGCTCACCTAGTACACTTTCCTTCTGCATAACTTTATCCTCTTACAAATTTAATAGTCCAGTAATTAATGAGAGCTTTGGGTAAAGTTATTTATAAACTTACAAGAAAGATACGCTGAATTTCTTTGATAGAACACTTTTTTTTTCCCACAACATTCATAGAAAAATTTTGGAAGGTCTCGCGATTTAATGTTCATATATACCAAAGGACTTGAATTCCCAAATAATTGTCCTGAAACTGTCACGTATACAGCTACTTTGCCTTTCTTGAAAATAATGCTGGATCTTCGAATAAATGAATTGTATTACTATTTTGGGAGTGAGTTGGTTAGAATAACAAATAGAACAGACATATAATTCTAATCGTAATCTTACTACCTGCAAGAGACGGGGTATTATATTGAAAATTCGTAGCCTTGGAGTTTCCTTCCTGATCCGTTGTCTTTTTATAACATTTCAATCATTGTGTTTTATGTTTCATGTTATAGTTCACTGGACCTAAATGTATTCATCGTGGTAAGGCATCATAAACCTAATAGAGTATCGTCTGGGATTAATATAGTATTTGTACATCTCCAGAAAAAGCCAGATATAAATCTGACTCAGTATCCA
>NC_087210.1:65043450-65053450 GCF_015104395.2 Macrobrachium nipponense
TCTAACATATTCGTTACTATTATCAGTCATAAATGTCAATACGTTCGAAACAATGATAATTTACATACTTAGAACACTGAAAATGTTCTAAGTAAACCTGAGGTTTGTTCAAAAACACGTTTTTGGTCGGGGAAATTTAAATAGTGAGATTAATTTTCTAAAATGAGTAAAAAAGGATTAGGTTTAGAGAAACTGACTATTCGATAAAATGCTTTGCAACTACGTTTACCGCTAGAGGCCATTTATTAACCATTTTTGAGTTAGCTTTACTCCATTATGATATCATTATGTTGCAAAAAGTGGTATTAACGCGAGAGCATTAATGTGGAGAGTTCTACGTAACTCATACACATTAACACTGAATACTGTTATAATGATTTCTTTTATGCAGTGGGCAAAACGACAGAAAAATAGACCAGGAAGTGGAAGGTCAAAGTTTCAACTCCCAGCTCTTAGCAAAAGGGCCTCATTAAAAAGGAAAAAAAGTTATAAGGAATACAGAGATGAAATGCACTGAATGAGAATGATCTTAAGGACTGCGAAGTGAGTCCTTTTAACAGCAATAAAGTTGGATAGGCAGAAATTTCTGAGTTAAATGAAAGGGAAATTGACCACATTCGTGACCCTTCTTTCCTTTCCTGCAAAGGCATTGACAAGCCGGAATCATACTTGAAGAATTAGTGTTTACATTCTATGGAATACCATGTTGTGGGAAAAGATGCAAGGGCGAAATAAATGTAAACGATGTTATGATATCTTACTCTAGATTCTATCTTTTAAAAATCATATAGAATATCAGGAACAAAGAAAGAGGTTATCAAATTATCGTGTTGAAACGGGCTTAGAGCATATGACGTTTGATATCAACCTCAAGACAACATTAGAAAAAGTCAGCTTTAGCAGTTTGAAAAGTTAGCTCATCTAATGTTTTGCTGGCTGATCATTGATAAAACATGAAAGCATAAAATAAAGAACGTAATGCTACCTCTTTGCTTTGGTTGGACTGGCGTGGAATTATTCTTGGTATCCAGGCTGATACTTTATTTTTAGAGACGTTACCACTTCATGGAATTAAAACATACAACCGGTTTTTTATACATATAAATTACTTATATAACGACGGCCTTGTGTAATCAAGAGAAAAGAATATCAAAGTTTTAAGCGCTAAAATGTTCTTCAACATATTTCTGTTAATTAATAAAAAGCTATTGCATCATCGTCGCACGCTGACCTTACTTCTTTTCAACGCCTCAAAGTATTCTCACTTTTCCTCTGGCTAAATGACGTACGGTAAAAACAAAGCGCTCCTTATTCTTAATTATAAATAATATGCTAATCTGAGTTTCTTTCAGTTAGAAGAGAATTTCGGTTTCGAAACCATCACGGGGTTTCGTTGAGGGTGGATTCGTAAATTCTGGTGAATAACCTTTTGTAAAATAACTTATAAGTTTCCTCAATTTCTTTTTTCTAAATATTAATTTATCTTCAAAGAGGCATATAATACTAGACCACTTCTTACATTTGGCTAATACTGTGGCGCAGTTTTTCTAAAGTTTATTTACATATCTTGTATTATAATTTCCAGTTCAGATAATGATAACATGTTAATACTCATACATCCCCTGTGTCAGTAACCTATACCTACAGATCTCTGATTCATAAAGTTAAGATTCAAATCCCATATAGTAACTCGCAGAGGATAATGGATACAAATAGAACGGGAAAATTATAATTCAGTTATGCTTCCAGTGTAATTTCCTTTCTCTTCGTCCTTTCAGTCTTCAATAGATTGTGTTTCCACGCTGCGTTCCAGTATGCCATAACATTTTTTTTTTTTTTTTTTTTTTTTTTTTGCATTCTAACTGAAATTTGAGCATGAGAGAAGTTACCAATATGTCTAGTAGACCGAGTTTCGGCAAACTGGTCTGTTTCAGCAACTGTTACATTGCTGTTTATGCCGTTGCATTGTCTTCTCAAGTCCTCCCATATTAACGGACTACGCTATATATTAGTTTATATTCACTTATTTACGTACAGTGACAATAAACAAATACATTTTAAGTAAAAAAAAACAGAAGAGACGAGATAATTACATGTTAAATAAAAAAAATTTAAATATGGGTACAAGAAATACAGATCAGATTTATAAAGTAATTTAAGATAACAAATACAAGAGATATGAAAAAATAGTTTTGAATAATCAAAACCATGTTGAATAAAAGGAAATACATTCAAATGAACACCACAACTACCGCTACTCGTAAACAAACCCTTCATTGAACCCTAGGACCCAATGTGTAGATGCTCTTCCGACGTATTTTTCATTCTTTTGTTGACTTTGAGGAAGAAGAGTATCTCCACCATGACATCTGTTGGGTTTATCAGCCGTTCTGTATAAAGCCGCTCAGATAGTACTCATTTCGACAAGCTATCTCATACGGTATTTCTATATTGTATTAGACTTAAGCCAGGTATTCTTTGGTATATTTTGTTGAGAGAGAGAGAGAGAGAGAGAGAGAGAGAGGTTTATTGTGACACACACACACACACACACACACACACACACATATATATACTATATATATATATATATATATATATATATATATATATATATATATATATATATATATATATATTATATATATATATATATATATATATATATATATATATATATATATATATATATATATATATATATATATATATATATATATATATATATATATATATATATATATTATATATATATATATATATATGTATATATATATATATGTATACATCGAGCTACAAATGTCCTTTAATATCTAATTCGCTTTACCTTGGAATTAATATATTTTCATTTATGTTAACCGAAGGGGAATTTTTGAGTCGATAAGAAATTTGTCGGCTCACGGGCGCGAACCATCGAACCCTTGAACCGACAAATTTCTAATCGACTAAAAAATTCCCCTTCGGTTAACATATATGAAAATATATTAATTCTGAGGTAGAGCGACTTAGATATTAAAGGACATTTGTAGCCCGATGTATGTATATGAATCACGGTAAGGTGATATGACATATATATATATATATTGTTACGATGTGCCAAGTATCTGGTTACCATGCACCAAATATTACCCCACCAAAAGCCAGGCACCTGAACCCTCATAACACGTTTAAACGACTGAATACTCTAAAGGCAACAGTGATCCCTTAACACTTACCAGTATTGCAGAAAATCAGACTAAGTTCATCAAAACAGGTGTGAGGTAATCTTGTAAGTAATTAAATTAATCAAAGGGCATCACTCCATCAACAACTTTAAAAGTCTAAGTATTTCCCTGATTTCAGAAGTCTAAGTACTTCCCTGATTTCAGAAGTCTAAGTACTTCCCTGGTTCTAAGTCCCTTCAAATAAATTGAAGGAAAGCAAATCAATTACCACTCTATGTTTCTACCTATCATCAATATAATCATAATTATATATACTTATACTGGTGTAAAATAAAGAAAACACTTATAGAAATTTTAAATACAAAAATTTATTATTAAATTCAAAATTTATAAGTGAAATTCACAATATCAGGGAATATTACTGTTACTTGAAAACAAAGTAAAGTTTAATTAATTCTTGAATCAAATTAAGTAAAATTAAATCAAAATTAATTTATCACAAAATTCAAGAAAATTAATTCAATCAAAATTCAAAAGTGTTAGGCAATAATTGAAAATTTGAAATTAATTCACAAGTGCTAAACAACAATAAAACTTGAAAAGAATTCTAAGTAAATGCAAATTAATTCATAAATGTTAAATTTAATTAAATGTGCAATGATTAAGCAATGAAAATAACTAAGTCAATTGAATTGTGAATGCAAATGAAATATAAAATAAAAAGACACACTTCAATAAGAAAATGAAATAGTGCACAAACAATGGAACAAACACAAACACAAAAAATCAGCAATGTGTAAAAGTGTAAATCTTTTCACTCAAAACCCTGTAACCAACAGTTTTTGCCAAACCTTCACAACCATCTGTTATTAGTTAACCACAGTTCCTATCAATTATTAGTTAACCACACTCCCTATCCATTATTAGTTGCAACTAATAAAATTATAACACTTTACCTTTTTGGTATACCAACTTCTTTCTTTGCTTTGCTGCAGGCTTGATTCACACTTCCACAAAAACCAGGCGCCGTTACGAAATGTTTGTTCAGATTCCACAAAAGAAACTAAATAACACTAAATAAACTCTAAGAAATATCAAATATGAAATTCTCACAAGTTACGAGTGACCAATTTACGTTACGTTAATATACTCTCAATGATTTCGAGTGAGAGAGAGAGAGCGAGAGAGAGAGAGATCTGACTGCCTCGAGGTCCTAAGATAGAATGGAATTTTCTTCCTTTACGGAAATTCGGCAGGGCAGATGACCCAAAACTTTCTTGTCACGAATGCTTCCAGAAAGTTCGAATCTGATGCAATCTCACATACAAAATGTGCAATTCCTACGTGGGACTTGACAAAGACATACACGTACAAGACGAGTCTATTAAAAAATTAAAAAATAAGACACTTTCTCTACTCGATCGAAACGGAGGCTGAGCGACCATTAAGATTGACATGTTTTGATAACAACGCAAGACTCAATTCTCTCGCTATCACATGCGTTGACAGATTTAGGAAAGCAAACAGATCTTGCAGACGCTCTAATCTTACAGTGTTGACATAAAAGTTAAACACTCGTAGTTTAGAAAAGACAAAGATCTCTCTCTTTTTACATTCTATGTTCATATATATATTCTTTTATAACACGTAATGCGAAATCTGAACACACATCTTAAAACATCCTATTCTAAGCTATCTATGAATCTGAAAAAATGTTACACAATCTACATGACATTTCAAAGAGGGGAAACATGCATTTTAAAAGTAGCAATATATAATATACCTCCCCCCAAAAGTTTTTTTTTATCACGGTGTTGAATCCAACGATTCGCAACGAGATAAATAATCAGCAACAACATTGTTTTTGCCACTAATGTGCTGCACTCTTAAGTTATACTGATGCAGGCACAAAGACCACCTGGTCAGTCTTTGATTATGATTTTTCATTTTCTGGATAAATGATAGTGGATTGTGATCAGGCAACACTAAAATTTCTTCATTCCTAGGTCTATTCACATACACTTCAAATTTTTTCAATGCGGTGATTAAGGCTAAAGTTTCCTTCTCAATTGTCGAATATACTTTCTGATGTTTTTTCAATTTTGTAGACATGAAGCACACAGGATGGTAGATATTATTTTCATCCTCTTGAAGTAAACAGCTCCAACGCCACAGCCTGACGCATCAACATGTATCACAAATTTCTTGTCGAAGTCTGGAGCTTGAAGTACTGGTCTTGAAGTTAAAATGGCTTTTACCTTTTCAAAAGATTCTTGACACTCTGGAGTCCAAATAAACTTAGCTTTGGGACTAGTTAAGTCTGTCAAGGGAGCTACTACGGCTGAGAAATTTGGGCAAAAACAACGATAGAAACCAGCCATGCCTAAAAATCTCTGTAGCTGTTTCCTGGTAGTAGGTGGGGTAGCCTTACAGATACCTTCTACATTAGCATTTACTGGAGCAAGAAGGCCTTTCCCAACTTCAAACCCAAGATACTGCACAGTTGCCTTTCCAAACTCACTCTTCTCTAAGTTGACTGTTAATCCTGCTTCTTGTAGTTTCTTGAAAACTTTCCTCAGAATCTTCAGATGTTCTTCCCACGTTGTAGAGTAAATCACGATGTCATCTAGGTATACACCTACTGCTTCTATTAATCCTAGCAGTTGATCCATCACTCGTTGAAATGTTGCGGGTGCATTCATAAGACCAAATGGCAGAATAGTTTACTGATATAGTCCAAATGGAGTAATAAAAGCTGACATCAACTTTGCATTCTCATCTAAGGGAATTTGATAATATCCTTTCAACAAGTCTATCTTGGAAACAACTTGGTTTGCCCAATATTATCAAGTAACTGATCTATAAGAGGCAAAGGATAATTATCAGCCACACTGATAGAATTCAGCTTCCTATAATCAGTACACATCCTAAATGAACCATCTGGTTTCTTCACCAACACACATGGAGAACTGAAGTGACTTGAACTGGGTTCTGCTAATCCATGTTGCAGCAAACACTCAACTTCCTTCTTCAAAACATCTCGATGATACGGTGATAAGAGATAGGCTCTTTGCTTGAAAGGTTTTCCATCTTCTTGAATCTTGATTTCATGCTTGGTCAGATCAGTACGTCTAGGCACATCTGAAAAAATTTCTGGAAAACTTCTAATTACGTCACTTAAGCCTTCACCTTGTTCAACACTCAGATGTTTAAATTTATCCTCCAAATTTTCCAAAATTGAAGAATTATTCATCTTGCTTGCAGTTCCCAATTCGTAGCCATCATCGTCTTCTGTAGATAAAGTTATATGGGTTACTGACACAGTTTCAGTTTTAGTTTCTGAGAAATAAGGTTTCAAGAGGTTCACATGTATCTTCCATTGTTTTCTTCTTCTTTCTGGTGTTTCAATCACATAAGTTCTATCACTTAACTTCTGAATTATCTTGTAAGGACCTTGAAATTTATTAATGAGGGGAAATCTCTTGACAGGTAAGAACACTAACACTTGCTGACCAACACTAAAACTTCTTATCTTAGCCTTAGCATCAAATTTCCTTTTCATTTTCTCTTGACTCATTTTCAAGTTTTCTAAAGAGAATTTTCTAATCTCTTTCAACCTTTTCCTTATATTCTTCACATACTCTCCTTGACTTTCCTCTTGATTTTCTTCCCAATTTTCTGCAAGAATCTTCAACGGTCCTCTAACTTCTCTTCCAAAAATCATCTCATTAGGTGAACATCCCATACTTTCTTGGTAAACATTCCTAATTTCAAACAACATTAATGGTAAACCAACATCCCATTCTCTTCCTGACTCAGAACAGTACTTTGTCAGCATACTTTTCAATGTCTGGTGGAACCTTTCTAAGGCACCTTGAGTCTCTGGATGATAGGCAGTGGATAACAGTTGTTTCACTCCTAACAAATTCATCACATCCTGGAATAACTTTGAAGTAAAGTTTGTTCCTCTGTCACTTTGTACTATCTCTGGTATTCCAAACTTTGAGAAAAACTCCATAAGTTTTTCAGCAACTATCTTGGCAGATATGTTTCTAACAGGGATTGCTTCTGGATATCTTGTCACAGGACACATTAATGTTAACAAATACTCATTTCCTTTCTTTGTCTTCGGCAATGGTCCAACCATATCTATAATCACTTTGCTAAAGGGTTCTCCTCTAACTTCCATAGGTTGTAGGGGGGCTTTCTTGATGGTTTCTTTCAGTTTTCCAGCTATCTGGCAGGTATGACTCTCACGACAAAACCTGCTAACATCTCTGTGAAGTCCAGGCCAGAAAAAATATTTCATGATCTTCTCCACAGTCTTCCTGATTCCCATATGTCCAGACTCATGAGCTACTGCAACCACTTGCTTTCTCAACGGATATGGAATCAAAATTTGATGATATTCGCCCCATACAGCATCTCCTGGTATATCTGTAGGTCTATACTTCCTCATCAGTAAACCTTCCTTCAGATAGTAACAGGTAGGAGTTTGTTGCATCTCTTCTCGATTCACAACTCTGAAGAACAAATCAGTTAATGATGCATCCTTCTTCTGCAAGTCCACCAGCTTCTCTCATGTCACTTGACCAACTTCAAGGGTTGAATTCTCAATATCTGCTAACTCAGCTACTGTAGTTTCACTACTGTCTTCAGTAACACTTTGACTACTCGGAGTCTCTTCAGGAGCATCAGTTTCTTCTTCTTCGTCGTCGTCGTCTTCTTCATCTTCTTGGGAAATCTCTTCTTGGTCAGCACTATGGGAAACTTCACTTCCCTGGAATAATTCTTCTAAGCACAAAGATCCTTCACTTGATCCTTCTTGGGTGTGTAAATCCTCAGTTTCTTCACTTGCAGTCGTAGTCCTCTTCATACTTCTGGTAGTTACACAACTAGGAAACAGGTGGGGGTTATTCTTTTCCAACTCTACTGTAGGACTAATCCTCAATGGTTTGTCTGTCACTATAGGACGAGGAATAAATGGCACACCACCAACTTCATTCCCCAACAGAACATGTATACCTTCCACAGCCAGTGAGTCCTTTACAGCAAAATCAACATTCCCTGTCACCAATTCACATGACAGGTGTAAACGGCATATAGGAGTTACTTCCTCTCCTCCTATACCCTTCAAAATAACTGAATCTCCTGTGAGACTCTTCTCCAACTGAGGGTGAGAACCACGTACTACCACACTATGGTTACTCCCTGTATCACGTAAAATCTTGACTGGTACCTGCATACTTCCTTCTTGAGTTGACAGCATACCCTCATAGATATATGGCTTAAAAGCCTCCACACTGCTAAGCCACTCACTGCTTGAGGTAACATTTCCATTGGTTGCTAAACATTCAGCTTGTTTAGTTTCATTCTTCTCTGGAGTCTGATTCTTTCCCGCACTGCTCTTCGTAGTTTGTTTCACCTGGTCACCTTTTACAACTTGACCAACTGGTTTTGACTGTTGTTGATTCCGGTAACACTCTTGACTGTAGTGTCCTACTCTTCCACACTTGAAACAGACAACATTAGGTTTCTGTAACTGTCTTGAAAAACTAGATGAGGATTTCACATTAGTTTGCTGGGGTGTATTACCTTGTGTACTCTTGGTATTATCACTTGAAGGTTTCCATTAAATTTGTTCCTGTTATTTGGATAAGACTTAAAACCTGGGCGTTGTTGACTCTGGTACTTGACATTGTAATTACGTTTACTACTGATTATATTGTAATCTTCACTAAGTGTGGCAGCTTTGTCAAGTTTCTTCACTTCTCTCTCTCTTAAATAGGCTCTAATATGCTCAGGAATTCCCTTAAGATACTGTTCAAGAACAAGTAACTCTTCTAACTCATCAAAAGTTTTTACTTTAGCAGCTTCTACCCAACGTTTGAAACACCTTCTCACTTTGTAAGCATAATCCAAGAATGTTCCCTTCTCATCTTTTCTTAAATTTCTAAATCTTTCATTGTAGTACTCTGGGGTCATCTGGTAAACTTGTAGCACACTGTGTTTAAGTACCTTGTAGTCTTTACACTGATCAGCTGTTAAAGCTAGATAAGCACTTCTCCCTTTACCAATTAAGACACTTTGTAGCAAAACTGACCATTTATCCTCTGGCCATCCCATACCTGAAGCCACTTTCTCAAAGTGATCAAAAAACTCATCTGGAGCTTCTTCAGTAAACTTAGGGATTAACTTCTGTACTCTCACTACATCAAATATAGGGTCTTGATTACCTTGGTTAGGGTTATATGGTGTTACAGGTAATGTGGATCTAGCTTTTATCAATTCCATTTCCCTTTCATGTCTTGCGATTTCTCTTTCCTCTTCTGCTGCTTTTTCTTCTTCTCTTTCTCTTCTTTCTTGTTTTTCCCTGTCTATTCTTTCTCTTTCAGCTTGCATTCTCTCTCTTTCAGCTTGCATTCTCTCTCTTTCAGCAAGCATTTTTAGCTTAATCAAATTCTTTTCTGCTTCAATGCGTCTAAGCTCTAACTCTGCATCACTTTTCTCTATCTTTTCTGCTTGCTTATTTATGAGATCAGCACGTGCTACATTCAACAACTCTTGAGCCAATTCTAACTCATCTTCATCAGTTATTCTACCAGAGTTTATCAATGATTCCATAGCAATACATTTTATTTGTGCCTTTACCATACTAATAGACACATAACCACCACATGCCTCTGCTAAAGCGCTCCACTGTGCTCTAGTCAGAGTGGTTTCAGACAAAACTTGGATGGAGGGGGCTGCTAAAAATTCCTGAACATTGAACTGAGCCATTTTCCTCTAAGTTATCAACTTACAATTCAATACAATAAATGCAAAACAAAAACTAT
>NC_087210.1:65058450-65060950 GCF_015104395.2 Macrobrachium nipponense
ATATATATATTATATATATATATATATTATATATATGACTGGTAAAAATTTTCTGTTACAACAGAATTCCATCTAATAAAAAATTCATCTCTGAATTTTTGTCACAAATTCAGAGAAGCACATATACCACTTCACAACATCAACTTTTAAGCCTTGACGTAGATTCCTTATTTACAAAAGTACCAGTACAGGACGTTCTTTAGTTTTTGAGGGAAAAATTATCCCTCTATTCAGATAATTTCCCATTGGCGCTTGACAAAATAATAAAGTTAGTTGAATTATGTGCATCTAATAACATATTTTCATTCGGGGAATCATTCTATAAAAAAATTCGGGTGCAGTATGGGTAGTCCTTTAAGTCCTGTTTTAGCCAATCTGTACATGGAATACTTTGAAACTAGAGTTATAAATGCAATAAAACCCGAAAACATGGTATGGATGAGATATGTAGATAATATTCTAACATTTTGGGATAAAAGATGGGGCAATTTTAATGAATTCCTCTCAAAATTAAACGCATTAGTGCTCAGCATCAAATTTATAGTTGAATGGAAAACAGAAAACAAAATTCCTTTCTTGATGTTTTAATATTCAGAGACACGACAGAATACAAATTTACCATATACAGAAAACCAACGTTCTCACTTTCATACATTTACTACTTTAGCTATCACGACATTACCATCAAGATAGGTGTAGCCAGCAACCTGTTCTTAAGAGCCTTACGAATTTGTTCCCCAGATTTCCTGGAAAAAGAATTTGAACTAATTCGTAAGCAACTTTCGTCCTTAAAGTATCCTGACCATATAATTGAGAAAGCAATTCACAAAGCAAACATAATTTTCTACCGACCTCCTCAAGACAAGACTAGAGATACACCCAACAATAAAATCAAAATTCCACACCTGGATATGATTAAGACGGTGACTCAGACCCTCAGAAAATCTAACCCTTTTACATTTACCTACCCAAACACCTTAGCCAAATCCCTGATTAATGTCCAACAAAAGACATCCCCCAAGGACACTGGGGTTTATGAAATCCCATGCCAGGACTGTGACCAATCTTGCATCGGATTACAGGAAAATCACTTCTCCAGAGATTAATGCAACACAAACGCCCAGTTAGGTATGGACAACAGAACTCAGCTATTTTCTCATTCTTATACCTGAAGAGGGAGACAGCAGACTCTGAAACATAGTACTTTTCTCTCTATATTCTGTTTTTTTATGGACTCCTTTTATTGGATATATATATATATATATATATTATATATATATATATATATATATATAATATATATATATATATATATATATATGTATATATATATATATATATATATATATAGATATATATTAATATATATATATATATATATATATATATATATATATATAGGTATATATATATATATATATATATATATATATATATATATATATATATACATATATATATATACATAGATATATATATATATATATATATATATACATATATATATATATATATATATATATATATAGTATACACACACACACACACACACACATATATATATATATATATAATATATATATATACAATATATATATATATATATATATTATATAAAATATGTCAATACTCTATGCTGTAATATTTCTTTTATTACTATATCTCTGATCATATGTGTGTGTGGGGCAAACACTTAATTAGGAGAATAGAACGGAAATTATCGCAACTTTCGGAACGGCGATTTGAAGAGAAAGATGAATCCAACCTAAACATGTCCAAATTTGCCAAGAGGAGAATACATAAATGTGTGGAAGAAATAAAACGATAGAGAATCTGTCACTAATATGTGAATGTTGCGTTGTCTCTCGTTAAAAGGGGATGATCGGCTTAAGGATTAAAAATGGCCGGGACGTAAGTGAATATGCGTTCTGGACTGGATATACGACGTTTCGAGAGAATATATGACAACATGGGAAGACCACCACGACAAGGGGGATATCAGAAAATTTTCCGAGGTCTTAAAATTCATTTATCTATTTACGGTTCTTTTTATATATTCTACTAAATATTATAAAATTCCATTTGTATTTTCCAGAAGTTACTTAGTTATGCATTATGAAACACCTAATATACGTTTTAATAAAATTAAATAATAAAGTAACTATTCTCTCTGTATGCGTTTAAGGGCTGCATAAGTAAAAGGAAAACTGTAATCTGTTACGTTATTGGGGTTAATTAATGATCTAAACTGAACTGCTGTGAAAAGTACAATGAAGGCCAGAAAATTGTTTACATCAGTAAAAGATTATATTTCAAACTCTTATTAATAGCAACAAATCAATGCAGATCATCATTGTTCTGATAAAACTATGTCATTCACTTTCTCAGAACACGGCAAAACCACATTAAGATATTGAAATGGTAACTTTTTTTCATTTTGTTGACATTATGATTCTGAATATATGGACTAGTCCAGAGGGACATTGCCATAATTATCAAT
>NC_087210.1:65063450-65090950 GCF_015104395.2 Macrobrachium nipponense
TATTTCAACCTATAGTTTTATATATTTATTTACGTTATAATTACCAGTACCTATTTTGTTACTTAAAAGGTATGTGACAAATATCATTGCGACTTTGTCACTGGAATTATACCAATCAACCTTACTTTGAGAAATCCATTGACATTGTCTACATGCCAACCTGATATACTCGTATCAAAGTATTCATTAGCTTTGCTTTTCCAAAATAATGTTATCACCAATTGCTGGAAAGCATAAATATTTGAGGGATGAAAAAAAACAAAAAAAAAAACAAGAAATGGACACTTATACATTTTACTCATCATACTCTCAAGAAAAGATCGTTTTCCTCGTCACTATCAATGTTGATGATGACCGGATCTATACTGTCTTGAATATTATCTGAAAGCCAGTAATCATCTTCAAAATATCTTGATCTCCTGACAGCGCCAGCCCACGTCTCCCGTGTTACAGCAAGCCTGGCCTCTTCAAGCCTGGCAAAGAGATCAGCACAGGTAAACCGCTGCAACGAGGAGCGCACTTGTCGTTTCATACTGCCCCACACCTGCTAGATGGCGTTGAGCTCAGGATGGGCAGGGGGCAAGCGAACTACTTCATAGCCCCATTCACGGATTATATTATCCACAATGTAAATTGGTTTCGGCCGGTTGCCCCTGCATATCTTTAGAAGCTCAGGGCGTGTTGCGTGAGCTGGATACTGTATTTTTCGAGACCTGAGCCAGTTAACCAAATCCTCCTTTTTTGTAGCTGTTGTTGGGCATCGGCTATCTCCTGTCAATTGGCTATGGTATGGGGCGTTGTCTAGCACCAGCACCGAAGGATCCTCAAGCGCCGGCAGGAGCTGTGATGTTAGCCACCGAATAAATATCTCTGAATTCATTTCTCCATGGTAGTCGCCGGTTTTATTTTTCGCAGGGAAGCATAAAAATAACCCTTTTCTACAAAACCTTTAAGCTGTACCACCTGCTACTACCACAAACCTCTCCTTCTCATAGTGGCACCTGGCGGCTGTAGGTGGCACTGGTGACAGATTGAGAGGTGTCCACCCACTCCTTGGTATGTTGCATTCTCGTCGTAAACCACGTCTCATCGACATACACTACTTCTCTTCCTTCATCACGATGTTGCTGGAGGGATCGTAGAGCATCAACTCGGCGGCAAACGACGTCCAAAATTTCTTTCTTTAGGTACATTTTCCGCTGGGATGTTTTGTACTGGAAACCCATGTTATGGAGGATTCGCCATACTGCCTTCTCAGATGTTTCTTCAGGAATGATATTTAGCATTTTAAATTTTCCGCTAAAGTGGCAATAGTGAAAAATCGCTTAGCATTAAACATGCTGTGCACATGTCTCCTAATGGAACCAACGGGGAAGTTGTCAAAGACCAGAGGCGACGTATTTGATGATGCAGGTGGTGTTTCAGGTGGATGAGGATTCTGTCCACGGCTCATCAACACTCGGACAGCGTTCGGAGTCATCCCCATAGCATCAGCAACTCGTTCACATGGCCCTGTAGGAAAAAAGAAATAAATAAATTTAAAATACATTTATACATATATAATATATATATATATATATATATATATAATATATATATATATAGTATATATATATCTATATATATATATATATATGGCGCGCAGTATATTGCAATATATCATGTACTTATTAAAGTCATACTTTTCTTACCGATTTATACTAATTTTCAGGCGGTTTCTTTCTTTCTCTCTGTTGTAAATGGTGAAGAGTTTCAGCGCAATTGTAGTTTTGCAATGGCGAGGACAAAGCAACATATTTGCATGACTAAAGTCGAATCTATATGAAATAGTTCAGAGCTACTACTACAACTGCTGCCGATGATTACCTTGGATTTACTAAAAGGGCTCTGAGGTAGGAGTCGAAGTCGGTGAAATTATTTCTGAATCCTGCTCCAGTCTTGCCCCAATAACATCATTCCAAATATAAAACTCTCTCAAGGAAAAAAATTGTTTTCTATTTCTACTAATGTTTTTATTTTATTTATTTAATTTAATTTAATTAATTTTTTTTTTTAGTCGCAAATCTAAAATTTGTAGGAGTCCGAGTAGAATATCTCTCAGTGCGTTTCCACACGCCTGTTTTAAACCTCTTCTATTATGTTCGATAATTTGTGTTAACCATCTAATCATTATCTACCACCATAGAACATTTTATTGCTCTTCCGGCTCATTTTATATGTGCAGTACACAGTCTTTCCTAACAGGGATTTACTCGGTAGCCTAATAACAATGGGAATGAAGGAAAGAAGGCAAGAAGGAAGGGGGGGAAGTACTAGGATAGCCATAGGTGAAAACACCGAAGGAGGGTTGGGGAAACCTCTGCGTCACAGTTACGTCATTAAGTACCACTTCTTCGAAACGCTCTGAAGGAGGGGAAGAAGTTCCTCTTTTTTCTAAGAGTAAACGGCTTAATTAAGCACATCTGTCAATTCATTGTACCACCAAAAATTAGGCCAATGTTTGAAACATTCATTGCTGTAGTTTCATGGAAATTCATAAGCCGGTTTGTTAGATATTTGGGAAAAACACTATTACACGGCCTCTGGAAACGATAGTAGTTCCTTATCGTATATGAAAAAAACAGATTTTCACAGATTCTTTGGCCTATGATTTTCACTTACTTTGTGCTGTAAATTTATGTTGAGGATTTTCTCAAGTTCAAAACGTCAATTTTCGGTAAGAGTTTTTCGCCTTAATAACTGATATGAACCTGCTATTTCAAATCAATCTTGAAACTAATATTTTATGATTTTATGCAGGAGAAACTACAATGACTGCTCTTATCTCAATTCTTATACCAGAGCTGACTATCTTTGGAAACTTTCAAAACAACCACTTACGTAAAGTAGCCACCAAGAAAACATTGTAATTAATAAATACTGCTATTATGTACTTTGATAGTTCTTAATGGAACTTGGGTAATTACCGTAAGCAAACAACAACTTCTACCGACAAACTTTCGTATGCAAGATGAAGAGAACTGACAGATGACGAAGAGTCCGGGAAACAATCTGGCAAAAAACTTTTTGCAAAGACCCTTTGATGAAAACTGATGTCTCTCTCTCTCTCTCTCTCTCTCTCTCTCTCTCTCTCTCTCTCTACCATTCCCGTCCCTAAATGGGTCTCATTTACCTTTGCCATTCAAGTCATCATTAGGGTTCAATCCTCTGTTTGTCTCTCCTCACTTCATCCTACCTCCCCTTTACATCATCGTAAGGTATCTGATTCTTTGCCGCTTCATTCCACTCTTCGGGGTCATAGATATTAATGGTCGGGTCGTTAGAAGCTCGTTGATTCCCGTCGCTGACACAATAAAGACCTTCATTTGATTAGATAAATATTTTCTCTTGACCTTTGACTCAATCGCTACTTAAAAATAAATTTTTTATGACCTTTGTGCAATGCAGATATTTTTGCATTGCTATTTATTGTAATTTTACGATTCGTTTCGAATATTGCTCTTCACGCGGAGAGTCGTTTACACGATTCGTTTTGACTTTCTTTTTCTTTCTCCCTTCTTGTTAAATGCGATACCTTTCTTATTTTGCAATGTGTGCTCCCATCATGCATTTTTTGAATTGGACGAGTGTCAGTATAATGATAATTATGAATACATGGGACCAGACAAAGTAGTAATTCTATTACTTGTTTTCTAGTTGTCATTCTTGTTAAATAACTTACAAGACAGATGAAACTACCTCATCTTAAAGTAACATTACCCTTGAAACCTTTAATCATTGTTTGTTAAGCCACACCAAGAAAGCTTGTACACTATGCTTTTATTGGCTCTTCAACACCTTTGGCTTGGGTATTCCACAAATGGAAATATGTATGTCATTATATATATATATATATATATATATATATATATATATATATATATTATATATATATATATATATATATATATGTGTGTGTGTGTGTGTGTATATGTATATATATACATATACAAATAGATAAATTCTTCTTTTGTTCTATACTGTGAATTGATGATTTCTTTTTATAAATCCAAAATTAACTTGACCTTGAATTATGTTGGGATTTAAAGACAAAGAAACTCTCTGAAAATGTGCAAGTACTTCATTTGCATATGAATGAAGTCGAGATCAGAGAGGAATGCTGCTCAGCGGGGCATGAAATGCAAGATAGTTTTAATTTTTTCTATAATTCTGTGACTATCATAATTTTTTTTAGCTTTAATTAGGCTTTTTTTTTGCTTCGATAGTTGTTACCACTAAAATTGTCTCTTATCGGTGTGTAATTCCGCTTGTAGTTTTTATGTATTTATTCAAATAAAGTGTGTGAGTTATCTGACCGCACATATAGAGAAAGTTTCCAACTGCCATTTTCCCGTTGGTTTTTGTAGCATAAATCTCGATAAATTACTCGTACGTGTGTTTCTAGAGAAATGCTAGGAAACATATCAACACGAAACGAGCGTGGGATATTTCTTAATTTGTAAGTCTATGAACCCAGAACTGTTTCGTGTTTTTATTTCCACCCAAACACATAAAGACAATATCTTACTAAGACTGAATATTTTAAGAGCTTGTTCTCTTATTAATAATAACTCGAGATGTCTAGCAAACCTAATTTTTTATTTTTGGTCAATTTTCCTTCCCTCTTACACGAACCAATCAAACGGACTTTTTTTACCAAAGACAAATATAGACTCATTTACAATGTAAAATCTCTTTTAACGCTAGATGTGGATTCGTTGCCTATCAAAGTATGCATGACAGTTTTTCAAATTTGGTATGCACAATTCACCAATGATGCCACTGGGCAGAGGGAGGATGAGGTTTCTATCAAGGTCTTAGAAGAATAATTTTCGACGTTTGCAAGGAACAAACTCCATAATTACCTGCTATGAATGATTCACTCATGATGCCGATGGGAATGATTTCAAGGTCAAACTCTGAGGGCAATAGTCAAGAGGGATTTTGGGTAATATCTCTTATTTGGTTTGTTTCTTTTGTTTGCAAATTTGTCTGGTTGTGTGTGTGTGTGTGTGTGTTTTTTTGTCAATTTGTCAGTAAAAATACGCGAAAGGAGTGTGAATTTTTACTGAAGAATGACTAGTAAGTGGGCCTCGTGAACTGGTAGAGATACGAGAGGCGCCATTTGTAGGGTGTGTTTCTCTGCCTTGACGAAGGTTTGTGGTCTCATAATAGCTTTGTTATTTTCCGATATGAAGCAAACCTACAAAATATGACCCTTATTTTTCATTTATCCGATGGTATATTCTTTAAAAAAAATGAATTATTCATTTGAATGATGCGCGTCTCTGTAAACTGATGATACATATATTACCCATTAACAATTCAATAATATTTTCTGATTATAAATCCATAATATGGGTGTTGCTAAGGACTCCAAGAGATTCATAATGCTTTATCAGATTTTCACTCGTCCTTACCTATCCCAATGTAAACAATCCTAGTATCATCGCCTTCATACCACACTTGCAGACCGTCAGTATATGCAAGAAGTCTTGAAGTGCAAGGTACTCTATCACATAATGAAAACTATTCTATATTCTCTAAATATAATTAATGAAAAAAAATGCTATCAGAATTTTGCTGAAAAAACCAGTGCCAGTCGCCAGCCATTAGCCTTTTATTATGAAACATCTGAGTATAGCCCCATCGAATGGATATTAATCTTCAAAATATCTGGAAATTAAGTATGAGGACAGAAGGGAAAATGTTTGTTTGGGTTTCTCTTTCTACTTTTTTGTATGGTTGTAAACATTTCTCTCCATTTTGTGACATTGTCAGATTACTCGACTTAAAAATTTGGTTACTAAATAGATGTTGAAACAAAGGCCATCTACCGAGATTTAACAAGAAATATATTCATCTGAGATCCCGTCCATGACCATGTGTGTAATTCCTTAACAGGCAGGTAGAAGATTAATCAATAAATAGGAAAGCAATGTAATTCGTTCGTATGCAGACTCAAATTAAAACTTCAAGAAGAGAAATATATTAAAAGATAAAGCCCGTCCTTTAATCTCTTCAAGAATCCACCAAGAAAATTATTGTAAATACTGTGAATTTTTCTAAAGGTCGCCGATTCACGACTTCTTTCTGCTGAATATTTGAAAGAGCTGGGATTTCCTTGTCTAGATTTCTTTGGAATTTCTCTTTCGTTCGCTTATTTAGGTAGGTGGTTGCATCAAAATGAATAGTTCTTCTTTGCTTTCGGTTTTCTTTGTCCTTTGTTCCCGCTCAGCCATGCGTCAAAATGTTCGTGTCAAAAATTTGACGCAGCTCTTTGGAACAAATGTGTTTTTCTGGCTCCTTTCAAATTATCATTTCTTTCTCGTCATGTAAAATTTATTTTTTTACTTCATATAATTATTACCTTACCTAATCTACAAATAAGCTATTCTATTGTTTACGCTTTATGAGAGTAAATATTACCTGTCGTAAAATAGGCGACTGGAATTTAGGATTCTCTTATCTTCTTCTTCTTCTCCTTCTTCTTCTTCTTCTTCTTCTTCTTCTTCTTCTTCTTCTTCTTCTTCTCTCTCTTGATATCGAATATGAGTCTTTTGTCACTCCATGATCTTTCTTCATACGACATTAAGACGAATAATTATTTTTACATTAATAAACAGGGAGATCATAAATTTTGCACTTCCCCTAAACATTAGAAGAGAAGAAGCAAAGAATTCATTGTCAACTTAACTAATATAATCACAAAATAAATTTTTGTTAGCAGTGTTCCAGTGTTAGTTGATATCTGTGTATCTTTGAGGTCATAAAAGGATCTTGATATTTCACTTCATGGTAAAAGAAAAAAGAAAGAAAAAAAAACTATGAGAGTAGTGAGGTGTGTTTATAAGAAAAAAGATTGTAATTTTTTAGACAGCAGAAGTTGAAGGAATACATCAAAGGTATTTTAGGAACACTAAAGGGGAATTATTAAGAAGTTTTACTAAAACTGAGATTTTTAGTGCCTGAAAAGTAGAAAGTCCGTTCAGGAGTTATTAACTTAAAAGCTCTCTGGTCTACGGCAATATTGAACTTGTTACAACAGAAGATGTAACGTTGAAGTTGTAGGATTACATCGAATAATCTGCTTGTAATTCATTATGACCAAGGAATGTTGAGAAATACCCCAGATATTTTCTGTTGTAATGCAGTGCATCTTATAATGGCAATATTAATTTCCATCGGTGAGTTTTATAGCCCAGATGCTTAGAAATAACTTAATTTAATCTACAGCTTTAATACAATTTTCATTTCAGATCGATTAATTACTTTTTAGTGTTAACCTAGCCATGTTTAACCTGGGCGGTACTTATAGTATCATTCAGTGTGTCATTAAAGGCACGTATAGACCATGGAAACTAATTGGATTTTGTTATATATATATATATATATATATATATATATATATATATATATATATATACATACATATATACATATATCCAGAGCTTCTCAATGAATAAAATTAGTTGTACGCTCGCAGCAGAAAAATCGAGCCAGTTCAATTTCCAGGAAACTGTCGGTTGTTTAATTTTAAGTGTTTTATTTTCCTTTTGGAGGTATCAGGGGAATGAAGTTTATAATTTAACTCGATTCTAAATGTAAGTTAATTGTTTACCAGCTCTTTTCCAAATGGAAGATTCAAGAAATGATGGAAAATTATATACGATAGCGACATATAAAAAATATCGTCTGCAATATATTCAGTGGGGGTGGTTGACCACTGGAATTTATTTGTTCAGTAGATGAATTACAAATAAAAACCCAGAAAAGCCAAATATTCACTTGAATGAGTCCTTCCTAAACATTTAATTTAATTTTCCACACTTTTTTTCCCTTCCTCCTCCTTCTCCTCCTCATTTTCTTCTTCATCAAGCGTATTTTTGTCTCCTGTCTAACGGAACCAGCGAAGCTGCAGTGGAGACTTAATTAAGCGGCCGTAATCTATTACAGGGAGAAACAAGAATCATTGAGGCAGCGCGCTCGTAAGTTACCTTGCGGTAGTAATTTAATTGAAGAATCGAAAGGAATTAATCTTCTCCCGTGACAATTGCGTTTGGAGGCAATCTATCTCCCTGAACCAAATCATACATTCATCTTGTGACTTCGTAAAGAGGCGTCGCCTACCTTTGACATTTAACGGAGATGAGAATCATTCGTAATTCATAGACAATGAAGGAGAGCTTTTTGTATTGTGACGTCGTGGTGTAACGGGTAAATCTTTATATTACTTCTCAAACGTTTATACTTACTGGTCCGCTGGTATAGTGGTTAGTGTCGTGTGGTTGCCGCTCAGATGTCGCGGGTTCGCGTCTCCCATCAGTTACTGCTGCAGTGTGGGGTCTGCGGTGGGAGGTTGAAACCAACATTCTTTGGAAGTTTGAATTTCAAGTCGATGGCCCTGGATGTGCTGGTTCATTGTGAATAGGTTTCATCTACTGAAAATAATAATAATAATGATGATGATAATAATAATAATAATAATAATAATAATAATAATAATAATAATAATAATTAATTATTAGTGTAACTGTAATTAGGTAATGATTAGTCTGCTAGCTTGTATCATATATTCATTTTTTGATGTTATGACGTAGTGTGGTAACGTGGTGACGTTTTTAATTAAATGTATCATGATACATTAATCACACTTCCGTCGGCGCAGAATTTGTACAAACTAACGAGATACCGATACATATCCTGAGTGGTGTTTTATGAAACAGATGTTGTCATACATTACCACGCAATTCCGCCCCCCCCCCCCCCCCCCCCCCCCCCCCCCCCCCCCCCCCCCCCCACACACACACACACACACACAACTGGCAGCATATCGAGAGCTCCAGTGGTGGACTTAATTTCGGCTGCTAAAGTCTTATGCGACACAAAGGCCAGATTCGTTGTTATCATGATTTTTTCGGCCAAACAGATCAAAACCAAATAGATAATAACAGAGGACGACCAGATATACTTTTTGAAGTTAAATATTGTGTCAGAGATGAAGCGATTGCAACGTGGTAGACTACAGACTTCATGCTACGGGTTCGATCCCCCGCTCTGGGAGAACTGTTAATCAGCTCAGTAGCCTGTTTAAGCTAGGATATATATAACATTTTATTATCACATGCATATTACCTCGTTACCTTACCATAAGCATCCTTTGGTGCCCGCCCCCTTCCTTAACCGTTCCTCCTCTCTCTCTCTCTCTCTCTCTCTCTCTCTCTCTCTCTCTGTATCTAGTGTAACAAAAATTCTACCATATAGATGAAATCAGTCGTATAATCTTTACTCTTTTTATAAAGCCGGGTATACCAACTTCAGAAGCGTAGAGCAGAAATTGGTATATATTTTATTTAGTTATGCATTTGAATATACACTACACTAAATTAACCAACCAATCCTGAGGGAAGTTTGTCAAAAACATTCCTTTATAAACATTATCAAAGTCAGATACCTAAACCGTAATGGGAAAGGACGCACTGCTTAACGTTTTGCAGTAAACATGCCATTAGTTTACAATTCTTTTTTTCAGATATCTTCTTTCGCGTAAGAGATTAAGTTCTTGTTGGAAATTTCCTGAAAACATTTTTATTCCTAAGTTCACGACGAGAAGAAACTTACAAAGCAAATCTTTATTCATAGAATATGCTTGTCCTTGACAAAGATATCTCAAAAAGCGAAAACTAATCTTGCGTTGCTCAACTTTCAACTTAAAGGTAATATATGTTGAATGTAATATATATTTCAACGACTTTTCTAAAGAGTTTTATTGCTCTTAATCTACACTAAGGAGATTACAAATGTAACTTGATAATCAAAGTTCTTATGAAACTAGAATTCTTGATCCATATTAAAGTAATCCATTTCTCATTATTAAATTTGTTTGTATTTGTGTATATGGTTAAGATATATATATATATAATATATATTATATATATAATATATATATATATATCTATTATATATATATTAATATATTATATAAATATATTAATATAGAGAGAGGAGAGAGAGGAGAGAGACGATGAGAGAGAGAAGAAGTAAAACGACTATGACGATACTGAGATTGAGAAGAGATTAGGACCCGTGACGATGAGAGAGAGAGAGAGGAGAAGGAGGTAGGAGGATCAAAAGGCTTTGTTAAAACATGTGACAAAAGATGAATTAAAATAATATAGAATGATACAGTAAAACATTAAAAAAAGAGCAACTGGGTTTCCAAAGGAACAGTATTTTTGACCTGAGAAAGGATGAAACTTCAAGTGTCAGTAGAGGAAGGAACAGGTGGATAAAATTCAAATGGAAAAACGTTTTTGGAATAGCGGGAGAAAAAAAGAAAAAGCTGTGTTATCTACCCAGATGTGACCTTGCCACTGAATGCAAAACAAGTCAAGAAAACAGCAGTTGAAGCACTGTTGTTGAGGGAAAAATCTTTTACAGTTTAATAAATATTTTATTCGGTATCAAAAATTGCATGGCAATATAATTATGATCGTTTTGACGTTTTAAAATAATCGGTCAAATTTAATACTTACAATATATTGATAGGAAAATGGAAATATCATAATTAGATAGCTAACGCCATTACTTTTATTTCACCGATGTATTCCTCTCTATAAATTCACTCTAAAATGAATCGTTTACGTGATAAGATTCTTCAGAGCAAAAATCAACAACAGCGCGTTTCATATTATGATGCAAATCCTGTTAAAACGCAGCTCTGATGTTTGCATAAATAGCTTACCTTCAGGAATGATAACGCTAATATTAAAAAAAAATATTTTCATCTATTTTCTGTTAAATGTTTAGTTCGAGAGCTTTCCAGTAATTAAATTCTACTAATGCTGATTATCGAAATTTTTCATTTTAACTGACTATTTTAGCCATGTTGTAAGGTTCAAATGACCATTAGTTCTTTTATCTCAATTATATGTATATATATACATACATACACACACACACATATATATAGTATATATATTATATATATATATATATATATATATATATATATATATATATATATATATATATATAAGTATGTCGAATACTTCCCATATTTTCATGGTAATATTTTTCATATATTTCATTCACTCGTTATTTCAAACAGGATGAGCTCTCTAAGCCTCATTTTAATACTAAAATGTAATTGCAACAAGCTTCAATTTGATTATACACTTGATATAGGGACGTGCAGCTTGTTAGTAGTCAGTTATGCTCCAGATTCCTATGTTAATTAAAAGTTTTGTCTAACTGAGAGCGTAAATGGTCGTTCATCATATAATTTAACTCGCATGCAATATTCCCTATTACCACTATTGCCATCTTTTCTCTAAGTAAATATTCATTAATTGTTACTGAGGCATTATGCCTAAAAAAACGAAAAAATCTTTGTCTGAATACATGGCCTTAGGATGTTTCACATTGTATATTTCTGGATGTCTTTAAAGATACTCTGAGATAAAGATTTTACAGAGAGGAGTAAGTGTTGCATTATAAGATTTGATAATAATTGCTTACGTGTTTCAGTTATCAATATGAAATCTGTGTAAGGTATTCTGCATTAGTTCTGAGAATCTATTTCTTATATTTTTAATAATCTTATCGATTAAATTTGTTATTTACGTCAAGCAAGTTAAGACGGATAACTCGACAGTTTACTAGCAACTGATTTATTACTATTAATAACTTCTCATATAGTTTCGTCGAAATGTCATGAGTCGCTTCCGTAGAGCAATACAGATCAAACTTTATAGATAAACTTACATTACATACAGTTTCGATTTTGATGTCAATATTTTATCCAGTTTACCCATTTTTAATTTTATTTTTTATTTTTAGGCTAACACTACAACTCCATTCATGGATTTTTCAAGTAAATTATTCTACAAATGTAAAACACCAAGCATACTAGAACCACGAATAAGTATACACGTGATTCCGGGTAATATTCTCAGCTGGTCTAGCTGCACTACTGCTTTATATACCAGCATAGAAAACTCATTTACAACGTGTCGAACCTCTCTCTCTCTCTCTCTCTCTCTCTCTCTCTTCTGCTTCTTCTTCTTCTTCTTCTTCTTCTGTAAATTAAGATTCAAGATTTGTTATCTTCAGCGTGAAATATTTTAGACTATCATTATCTCGAAAGAAAGCTTGTGTGTTGTAAAAAAATACTTTATTCCCTTCTCTAAGCAAATAATATTATTAACGGGAGAACTACGATATTAAAGAAAATACGAATGAAAATAAATAAAGTCTTTTTTGGAAAACATTAAGGGGTTTGGAAGCCATGTGTCATGAGGTCTGAAGAAGAATTCGAAGTAAAATAGAGTATTTCTTGAGTAAAGTTTATGTCTTGGAGCAATATATCAAGGGACCCAGTGAGATGGAATCTTGAAATTTGGGGGGAAAATTATGGTTAGCGATAAGGATGCGTTGGGTGAGATCGTTGGTTGCTGGGGGACGTGATAATGGATGGGCTTTGAGAAATTCTTTCCTCCAGAAATTGTAAGTTCTTGCTGTTGCTGTTGTTTCATGATGACTATATTCATTACTTTCGACTGCGGAACAATGGTAGTTAAAGTTTCTATTTTATGTATTCTGTGACCTGATTTTTTAAATCACGTTTCTGTACTTGCAGCTATTCTGTTACGAAATATTTCTATGCTAAATCATATCTGCATTAGCAGCCAGAAACGTTGAATGTTAATTATGACGTTTAGAATATAATTTTATGACTTGACATATCTTAAAAAAAATGTCTGAATGATATTCACTAGAATTAGAAATACATCATTCAGTTATCTACAAAATACTTTCATGCACAAAGCGTTGACCGGTAGGTCTCTCCTCTTTTTTTTTTGTTTTGTTTGGGAGATTATATGCAATTAGCGCTGGAGGCTTTATTAATGAATATATGAATATTTCTAGCACTTAATTTTTACTCATATATTTAATTATTCGGTTATTTGTTTTTCATGGGATTAATTTTTTTCCTACTGGAATGCTTAATTACGTATAGCGCCTTGTTTTACATATTTTCCCTTACTAGAATATTCAGGTAATTTAGAGGCTTATATTTTGCATATTTTTCCTTACCTGCTACATCATTAAATACATTCCGAATCTCAATCTGTATATATAAAAATACCGAAGTTGTTATAAACACTGATTTGTTTGATTCCTCGCGTCAAGTGAACATCTAATGACCCAGATAAAGTGCAGTGGAATATCCAGCCGATGCAGAGACGAAGTTCGGTCTTTGAGATACATATTGGATCTGCTTTCACGTTGGCGTATTTGCTCTGATCCTCGTTATGTTATTGACGTTATATTCTACATCAAGAATTGAAACGCTGTTCCAGTATGGGCATATGCTTTGATGAAATGTTGGACAAACATAGCTTACGTGTAAGTAGGTAGTGTACTGATGCCGTGGTGGAATCGATGTTGTTTGCAAATTTCGATACAGAAATTGGTTTCGAAATTGGTCCGTGTTAGCAGATATATGTTGTGGATGTAAGCAGATCTAATATTAGCATAGAGAGAGAGAGAGAGAGAGAGAGAGAGAGAGAGAGAGAGAGAGAGAGAGAGAGATTGTGGCATGACTTTTGAGACTGTTTTAAGGCCGGTTTTAATGTATTTTTTTTCTTGACTTTTCTTAAAGGTTCCGCACATCATTATTCAAAGCCATGATGAAAGAATATTCCTTCCCAGACTGGAGAAAAAGCAGTGAGGAATATGAACTCTCTTCCACAATCTATCTTCCTCCACTCTTTCCTCATGACCAAACTATTTCAGACATGATTTAGCAGTAGACTTTCAACTATAAATTTTTTTACCCACTCTGCATACCTACACAAACCATGCCCATCTGACGTTGAATGTGCGTCATGAATAACTGCACGCTGTAGAATGATGTAAGTTGTATAAACCAGTGCCTCTTGTACCCTATTATTATCTTTTTGCGTAATTCATTTAGGTATATAATCAAAACGGAAGTACAATTGTAAAGGATGCATCAGGAATCGTGCTTAATGTAGCCGAGCGTTCAGAGTAGATAAAATCAATTTAACTTACAACCTACACTGCGAATTTAATTAATTAATTCAGAAATAGTGTTTTTCGTCAGTCAGCCTGAGGGATAGTGGGCATCTGTTCTCACTCTTAAAGTAAAACATATATATATATATATATATATATATATATATATATATATATATATATATATATATATATATATATATATATATATATACGTGCCACTACCATTCTTCCTATTAACATTCACACGTAGTTACACGCTTATAATGGATCATGCACAACTGAGAAAATATATCTAAGTCACGCTGTAAAATATAGCAACCCCGGCTAAAACAACGTATTCCATTTTGAACACATAGGGTTGTTATTACCAGAAAGCTCCCAGATCCGCCGCCGTATTACGGTTGGGAAGACTGCCTAACCCACGAATCAGCCCAACCATCTGGAGAGTAAAGTTTAACCAGCTGGATGAGAACATACGGCAAACTCATCTCGAGTTGACGTTCAAGTTCTGCTAAACTTTTCCCCCGAGAACAATTACACCCGCCCTGACGTTGAGAGAGAGAGAGAGAGAGAGAGAGAGAGAGAGAGAGAGAGAGAGAGAGAGAGAGAGAGAGAGAAATGTTTGTGAAAAACAAGTATTGAAATATTTTTTATTGTCTTAAGAATTATGTTCTTAAAATCATTCTTCGAGTAATTCCTAATAACACTATTTCATTGTGCTCGGGCAATATTACTTAACAATATATATAAGGACGAACCTCTTCTTAGGGGATATGAACTGCTGGCTCATGATTTCCCTGGCCAACACTATATCCCCTTAGTTGCATGAGATATATGGTTATAATAGCCCAACTATCTTTTCAAAGCATAAGTAGTAACATCTCTATTTTTACTCCTTTAACTGCCTTTATAGACGCAATCTTCTACATTTGTAGAACTTTGAATAGCCTGTGTCATCTAGGGAAAATTTAGAAGGTCGACAGAATTCTATAGAAGGGGTTTACTCACCTATAATGTTTGAGCCAATGAATTCTTTGTGTTTTGACCTGGAATTAACCAAAGATGAAAAAAAAAAAATCTCTTGGTTCAGTGTGGTTGTGACAAACAGTTCGTACTTAGAATTATAAGTATAATGCTGGCCAAAAATAATAACATACAGTTTTATTGCCATTACATCCATGACGTGGGGATCCTTGCTTAGGGAAATTACATTGCCTGCTGTGGCAAGTAAACACAAAATCATGGAACGTGGAAAAAGGAATCTATCTAAGATTTTACCTGGAAAGAAAAGAGTATCCAGCTGAATGTTGGGTCAATATTAGTCCATAAGCATTTGATATATCTGCGATACAGTAAAGATTATATCTTCCGATAAAAATTCTTCATTATGAGTCATGAAGTCAAATAAAAAAAACTGCTCAAAGTGACTGTTAAAAGAAACAATGGTGAATGTGTCAAAATTAGTGTCCATTCCAAGTTATAAACGTTAAGTAAGAGGAATTCAACACTCGGCATAAAAGTTACATGTATACATCCCACTTAAATGCTGCCACTTTTTCTTATGAAGTCTTAGCTGGAATCTAACCAAACCTGGTTGTTAATTTTATCAGCTTCCTCTATTATTGTTTTAAGTATCAAATCGAAAAAACCTGAGCTTGTTAGTCTAGAAAACTACTTATATCATTATATTCCACGAGTTTAATGACACAAGATAGCTAAGTTTTTCCAAATATGTGTAGTAAATCTAAATCTTTCCAATCAATATATTTTATCCAGGTTAAAGATTTTGCTTGAAGAGAGTGTAGAGGAAGCAAAGGGAAAACCAGGTACTGAGTCATGAAATGGGTAATTAAGAAGAGCGAATCATCAAAGGACTTTACCGGTCCAGCATATTAATGACGTTTTCGCTCATCAGTTTCTGTTTGCTTTAATTTGCCAAAGCATATTTGTGTATTTAACGTCCCAAGGCCTTATTGACTTTGCTGCACAGACTGATGCTGTATCCATATGGGTTCACACATACATGTATATGTGTATGTATGTACACACGCACACACACAGATATATATATATATATATACATATATATATATATATATATATATATATATATATATTATATAAATGTCCGTGTGTGTGAGCGTGTATGTGTGTGTATACAGCACAAATCAGACGTGTAATGAGATGGAACAGATTCACGGCAGGAATACAGTACGATTCACTTCACATCATTCATATACATATATATATATATATATATATATATATATATATATATTATATATATATATATATATATATATGTATATATATATATATATATATATATATATATATATATATATATATATAATCCATTTCCTATGACATGGTACCGTTCTGTTCATGATATTTTAGCCATCATACCCAAAGATTTGGATGTAAATAATATATTGGCTCAAGCAAATTGTCTAGTCCCTTCTATTAAATTCGTTACATAAAAGAGGGCTATGATTAATAATATGTTTAATGTATCATTATGATGTGATGTGTTGTGTCTTTTTTGGAATGTGCAGACTGATAATTTTTAACTTCCCATGGAGACAGAGTCTGTGCGACAGCCTTAAGAAAGCTGATAAATCTTTTCTGGGATGGTGTGATACTATGATGCTTACTTAAGCAGGTCAATGTTCGTTCTGTGGGTATGTGAGTTCGTGAGGGCTTGTTCAAGGTGACTTTGAAAACTGGCTATGACCAGTTATTTGGGGCATTGACGAAGAGTGGGAATTCATGTGTATGTGTACAAACTATGTCCATTTATAATGGCATCTTTAGCCAAGAACTAGGGAGACAGCTATGGGAGAAAAGGCAGAATGCTGGGATGGCTCTGCGAAAGTTATATTTGTTAAAGTGTGTGACGTTCCAGGCTGCAATGGGTGAGTTATCATGATCTAGCCAAAGGGATGGCTTGTTTTGATATCTTGTAAAGATGTTCTATTTCATTTAATCTTTTGACTTTGTCTTTATAATTGTGTGTGCTCACTAGTGTGTTCTCCTGTCTTTTAAACAGGCGGTTCTAGTGAGGGGACCGAGTGTCCTAGTGAGGGGACTGTATTTTGGAGAAGAGATATTTGGTGTGACTAATTGCTGATTAAGACATTTAAATACCGGGGTGGTTACCTGAGTTAGTTGTCTGTGAGACTTGAACTATTATCATTCCATTAATGATCCTGTAAGAACTTGAATTATTCAACTAGTACTTTGCTTTGAATAAACGTATATATATTTTTGTAACTCCGACTCTGATTTGTTGACCTGATGGAATGGAGAGAGAGAGAGAGAGAGGGCTTTGCCAGTGACCGCCTTGAGAGAGAGAGAGAGAGAAGGCTATACCAGTGACCGCCTTGAGAGAGAGAGAGAGGGAGAGACTGAGTGTAACCAGTTCACCTTACGCTATGGCTAAATGTCTAAACGCATACCAAATATTAAAATAGCGTGGGGTGATGCTGTTTGCTGTTAATAGTGGTGGCTAAGCGATGGTCGAACAAAAAAGCCTTTTGTGAGATTGTGGAAAATTGATTTCAGTTGCTAGGTGAGAGAGAGTGAGAAATATCCGTCCGTCAACTGTGGTAATGATACGGGGCAATTTTATTAGGCTCAGCATTTTGCCAAGGGTGAGATGCCTCGAGAGAGAGCTGGTCAGTTAGTTGGAATTGAGAGTCTGTGATTGCAGTTCCTGAGATGTCGGTGTGCGTGTATTTGCGTGTTACTGCGCATTTGGTTTTGCGGTCGGGTTTTCTTTCATTGTGAAGCGGTGAGTGTTACAAAATGTGTTTTTTGGTCCTGGTTTTTTTTTTTTTAATCATTTTGTGATTTGTGGGATTGGTTTAGGATATCGCATTTTTTTTCCATAGGAGCAGAAAGTGATGTGTTTTTTTTATTAGCGCATGTTTGGAAGAGATGCATTCGTCTTTGTGTTGACACATGTATGTGTATGAATGGTTTTCATACATACAAAACTGTTGCTTGAATGGCATTTTTTGCTTGGAGACAGAGAGCGCCCACTCGTTCTTACGCGGTCAGCGTAATTTCTGCTAACCGACCCACAGGGGTATTGCAAGGGGAGGGTAGTAGTGGTCTGCCTCGGGGGGTACTCAAACACTATTCAGGGGGGGTGTTCTAACGCTCAGAGTAGGGTGAAACTCTTTTTTTTTTTTATTGGGGGGGGGGGGAACTCCTTTTTTTTCTGTGTCGGGGTACTGGGGGAAGAGTTTGCCCTTGATAATGAATTTCCAATGCCGCAGGACATCAACTGATAATGATTGGTTGATGACATGAGATGCCCGTAGGTTTTTTTTTTTTTTTCTTTTAGAAAGACATTTTCTTTTTCTTGAGTGACGAGAAAAGGAAATGATGTGCATATATATGTGGTGTAAGTTTTCCTTATGCTTTGGAAGGCACAATTATAATTGGGACACAGTGATTATATTTTTTTAATAGAGATTTGATTGGTGTTGGAGAGATTACTTTAAAATGGTGCTGAGTGGTGATGAGTGGTGATGACTGATGTTGTCAATTGGTGATGCCTTTGCTGAATGGTGATGCCCGATAGTGATGACTGTGATGATTGCTGACTGATGTTGTCAGGTGGGGTTGCCATTGGTGGTGGATGGGTGCCTCGTGTTGTATTTGATGTATACTGGGGAAATGGTGTTGATTTTGGGTGTGGCAATATGATAAATACTGTGGAATGGCAATATTAATGTCATTACTTGAGACATATTTTACGAGAGATTTGAGATATTTCATGGGAGATTATTTTATAATTATTACAGATAATTATATTATGGAGAATTATTATGATGAATTATGGGGGAAGTTTTGTGGTTAATTATTTATTGAGTTTCTGTGACTTTGGAGAATATGTCAGTAGTTCATGGGTAATGAATCTGGCTGAATTTTGGTGAATTTTGTGCTGAATTTTTGGTGAATGGGCAAGCATTAGCATTAGTGATGTTTTTTATACTAATATTGGTGCTTTTTTTATATACTAACGTGGGAGTTGTAATGCTATCAAGGGTGGTGTTGTTGTTTTTTTGTTGATATGGGAGGTATTAATGACACATTAGTTGTTTTTCTATTTTTTTGTGAGTTAAGCAGATAATTGCTTGACATCTACGTGAGTCACGGAGATAGTTAACAGTGCCGTTGATTTTTCTTTTTTCCTTTTTTGGAAGATAGCCATCGCTGACACAAGTTTTTTTTTATCATGGGTGAATTTGAATTTATTTTTTCTCTCCAGTTTGCGTGAATTTGTTTTTAATGTCTCAGTTCGTGACTTAGAGTCATTGTTTGGGAACGTGTTTGTGTTTTCAGCTGTTTGATGCTGCAAAGAGATTAATGGGAGAATTTTTGCATTTTTTTGAATGCATACGAAATTGCACTACATTTTTTTTCTGGATATTTGTGTTCCAGAAGTTGTGGGTTTCTTGCACAATACCTTTGTTGTATTTGAGACAACTTTGTCAGAGATAGGAAACTTGGCTAAGTTTCTAGTGGCCTATGTCGTAGTGCATATGGAGAAGTCTTTAATTAGACATTGAATTTGGAGTGCTGTTATAATGAGTTGTGGCTCATTGGTGATTTTTTCTAGAATTTTCTGGACAATTTTATTTGCCGAGTTTTTGCCCTTTTTTCAGCAGCTATGCTAAGCAAAGAGTTTATAGTTTTTGACAATAACATTGAGTTATTCTCTGGAGAATTGGAGGTATATTATATTGGAGATATAATTTCCACAGTTTAGGCCTATGGTGGTGAGAGCTATGTATAGTTTAATTATTTTGCAGCCATCTTTTTTGCAAATGGAGACACCTTTTTGAGGAGATATGTGGCAATATTTTATTAGTGTGTCAGCTAGATGCTTTGAGTCCATTTGTTTGGAGATGGGGTTTCATTTTTGATTATCCTGCTTGGAGATATAAAAGTTTTTGGAGACTTGTTTTATTCCACATAGAGTTATTGGTGAAATAGAGGTGAATTTTTTATTTCTGGAGTGGTGGTTTTATTAACACCTGGTTATTGGTGAAATAAGAGGGAATATGGTGGTGTTGTTATTAATTAAATGGAGGTAATATTTTTATCACTGGAGTGATGTTATTATTAAGATGGTGATTTATATATTTATATATATGGAGGTGGCATCAATCTTTGGCAGATGACCTTTTTTGTGGTTATGACTTTTTTTTTTTCCTGGAGTGTTTCGAGCTAAGAGAAAAGTTCTGTGGTTCTTTTTGGTTTTGTGACTAATTGGAAGCGAGTGGCATGTCTGCATTGTGGTCCTATGGAGATGTTATTTTTGGAAGCATAATTGCCGAATTAAGAGTTTATCGCAGTATTTTTTTTATCCCGGATAGGTGATAATTTTTTATATAATTGGGCAGTATCATGTGAGAGATATATCTTCGAGACAATCTTTGAGCAGCCTAGTCATATCCTGGAGATAATTTTGTGAAATTTGCTGATATCGTGTCAGTATAGAACATTTTTTTGAGAATCATGGGTTTCTGAAGTTGTGAGTCTGACTAGACATTTTTATGCTGCAGTTCAAGCACCTGATGTGTCCGCAGGTGGATTTTTTGCTGAAAACGCTGTGATGAGTCCGGTGTGCTGACTCTTTTCCTCTAGTCGTGATTGCTCAAGAGTTTTCCAATATCTGGAAATGTTGACCATAGCATTTCATGAAAGTGCACGTGTAAGAGTCTGCTTTCTGGCCGTGTCTGGTCGCTTGAAAAGTTGCGATGGGCAAATTCCGTAACTATGCATTTTGCATTTGTTGGGAAAACGCGGTGTTATATATATCATGCATATATTATGTTCTTTGTGGTGGGGAAAGTTCACTTCTTGTTATTTTTTTTATTTTACTTTTTTTTTCCTTTTCCTATGAGAGATGTAATTGGGGATTAAGCTTTAAATAGCATTTCTTTTTGGACGGGAGATGTAATTTATCGGCGTTGTGATTTATATAAATGGGCATTTTGAAATTAATTCTGCAAGCAGTGAAAAGAGTTTTTGCTGAATTGTGGGTTGTTGAAATATTAGAGCTTGAGAGAACATTTTTCAGTGATAATTTTTGGTCTAGGCTTGTTACATGATTTTTTTTTCTTGGGCTCATCACCTTTTTTCTTTTCTTTTTTTTACTTGTGAGAATTTGAGTTTGAAATGTGAGTGCAGAAGTCCGTGGAGTTGCTGTGAGTTTTGGATTGTGTGTGCTGATTTGTGAGTTTGGAGAATTAAGTTAGAGAACTTAATTTTTTTTTTTATTTGCAAGTTGTGATAATGACTTATGATTTAGTGGTCATATTAAATGGAGTTAATTGGAAGACGTTCAGTTAGTATTTCTGAATTTTTGAGGTCATTACTTGATAGAAGTAGTATGTCTGGGGTTAATTTTCTTTTTTGATTGACTGATGACTTGACTGACATACTTAAGCACACCATAAACGTCGTTCCCTGACGCTAGCAAGATGCCCACCAGCCGTGCAGAGATGTTGCTGTCGTTTGTCCAGGGTACTTACGAGAGTTTCTACAAGTCTACAGAGTTCTACAGCTCTTTTGGGTCTACAGAAACCGTTAGACATCTTCTGCTGGGAGACCGTTCACCTTCCTACAGTTTGCTACAGTCTTTGCAGGCAGTTGCAGACAAAGAGGGATATTCAAGAATCCAAAATGAGAAAAGTTTATACACCCAAGTGTTATTGGAGATGAAGCGTGATGGACATTACTTTGTACTGCCAGAGACGTGCAGTTATTTATATTTTGTGTTTCGAGCCGGCCAATGTGTTTTATATGTAGAAGCTGTTTTATGTGAGCTAAGGCTAGGCAGCGGCTAGCAAATTTAGGTGGCTGAGCATCTGTTACATAAAAGAGGGCTATGATTAATAATATGTTTAATGTATCATTATGATGTGATGTGCAGTCTTTTTTGGAATGTGCAGACTGATAATTTTTAACTTCCCATGGAGACAGAGTCCGAGCAACAACCTTAAGAAAGCTGATAAATCTTTTCTGGGATGGTGTGATACTATGATGCTTACTTAAGCAGGTCAATGTTCGTTCTGTGGGTATGTGAGTTCGTGAGGGCTTGTTCAAGGTGACTTTGAAAACTGGCTGTGACCAGTTATTTGGGGCACTGACGAAGAGTGTGAATTCATGTGTATGTGTACAAACTATGTCCATTTATAATGGCATCTTTAGCCAAGAACTAGGGAGACAGCTATGGGAAAAAAGGCAGAATGCTGGGATGGCTCTGCGAATGTTATATTTGTTAAAGTGTGTGACGTTCCAGGCTGCAATGGGTGAGTTATAATGATTTAGCCAAAGGGATGGCTTGTTTTGATATCTTGTGAAGATGTTCTATTTCATTTAATCTTTTGACTTTGTCTTTATAATTGTGTGTGCTCACTAGTGTGTTCTCCTGTCTTTTAAACAGGCGGTTCTAGTGAGGGGACCGAGTGTCCTAGTGAGGGGACTGTATTTTGGAGAAGAGATATTTGGTGTGACTAATTACTGATTAAGACATTTAAATACCGGGGGGGTTACCTGAGTTAGTTGTCTGTGAGACTTGAACTATTATCATTCCATTAATGATCCTGTAAGAACTTGAATTATTCAACTAGTACTTTGCTTTGAATAAACCTATATATATTTTTGTAACTCCGACTCTGATTTGATGACCTGATGGAATGGAGAGAGAGAGAGAGAGAGAGGGCTTTGCCAGTGACCACCTTGAGAGAGAGAGAGAGAGAGAAGGCTATGCCAGTGAACGCCTTGAGAGAGAGAGAGGGGGGGTTGGGGGGGGAGAGACTGATTGTAACCAGTTCACCTTACGCTATGGCTAAATGGCTAAACGCATACCAAATATTAAAATAGCGTGGGGCGACGCCCTTCGCTGTTAATAGTGGTGGCTAAGTGGTGGTCGAACGAAAAAGCCTTTTGTGAGATTGTGGAAAATTGATTTCAGTTGCTAGGTGAGAGGGAGTGAGAAATATCCGTCTGTCAACTGTGGTAATGATACGGGGCAATTTTATTAGGCTCAGCATTTTGCCCAGGGTGAGATGCCTCGAGAGAGCTGGTCAGTTAGTTAGAATTGAGAGTCTGTGAGTGCGGTTCCCGAGACGTCTGTGTGTGTTTATTTTGAAGAAGAGATAATTAGTGTGACTAATTACTGATTAAGACATTTAAATACTGGAGGGTTATCTGAGTTAGTTGTCTGTGAGACTTGAACTATTATCATTCCATTAATGATCCTGTAAGAACTTGAATTATTCAACTAGTACTTTGCTTTGAATAAACGTATATATATTTTTGTAACTCCGACTCTGATTTGATGACCTGATGGAATGGCGAGAGAGAGAGAGAGAGAGAGAGAGAGAGAGAGAGAGAGAGAGAGAGAGGGTTTTGCCAGTGACCGCGATGAGAGAGAGAGAGAGAGAAGGCTATGCCAGTGACCGCCTTGAGAGAGAGAGAGAGGGGGGGAGAGACTGAGTGTAACCAGTTCGCCTTACGCTATGGCTGAACGGTTAAATGCATACCAAATATTAAAATAGCAGGGGGCGACGCCCTTCGCTGTTAATAAATTTACACTTGAGTACATAAAGATTATTCTTTACCTTTTTTGGACATTTATAATAAAAGGGAACCTTTTAATTGTAAATTATGTATTCATAGGAAAAAGACAAATAATTTGACATATGTACACTATTATTCAGGACATCACATAATATAAAGTCAGATTTTTCATCAATGTTTCTTCGAGCCTTACGAATAGTCAGTCATGAGTTTTTAGATTAAGAACTCAAAAACAGAAAAATAGGAACAGATTTGTGGTATCCATCCCAAATCATGGATATCTTTTTTAATAAAGCTATTAAGACCTTCTATGAAAAATCAGAAAGAAAAAAAGAAGCGCCCTTAAACAACCTTTGTTTGCCATATTTTATTGAATGTGAGGCTGTAAAACCTATTTAAATTTGCTTAATACAAATGTATCTTTTACATATGATAACATAAAAAACATGATTATAAAAAATAGCTTCCAAAAAGGCAACAACATTGTATACAAAATTCCATGTATGGATTGTGATTTAATTTACTTAGGTCAGACCAGATTAAAACGACACCTAATACTCAGTAAGAACAGGTCAGACAAATAATGCTTTATTTTTACATTTAAGTGAAAAGTCCCACAGAATACATTGGACAAATCCAAATATTGCCACGTTGTAACGAAACTATTTCAAGGAACTTGTTAGAATCTGTTTTGATTCAGTTAACCTGGGTGAATAATTTTAATGTGAGTCAAGGATTATTTTATTTTGACCCGGTCATAAAACATATGTTCCAGAAGGAACTTAAGGATTGAGTAAAGAGGATTACCAATAAGTAGATTTAGATTTTAATCTGTTGACCGTTCTGTGACCTCCCAACATTTTCGTGTTCCCTTATGACTTGTACCCACCATTTAAATAGGATAATTTATCTAGCATTTAGTCATTTCACCAACATATAAGTTTCCGAGGAATTGATGAAATGCAATATGATCTCTCCAAGGACAACAATAATTATGAATGGGAACAATGGACTGTACAGAACGGAAATATTAACAAAACGCAAGGGATAAAAATAGCGCGCTGGTACATCGTTAGTCTGCGTTAGTTTTCATAATATGTAAAATGAATACCATTCCACAATGCAGAACTCACAAAGGGTTAAAGAGTTATATTCAACAACACTGAAGAATTCTACAGCAAAACATGAATGTATTTTAGGTGCAATAAAGCTCAGCCCATATTCTGACAGACTTATGAACAGACAAAAGGACACATCACAAAACGTAACCTTTTGGAACAACAGGGAGAGCTAATGACCTTGAATCATTGAGCCTCAGCTCATAAGCAGGTAACAGTTTTACAAAGACAAGCTCCTTACAAATGAATATGTTAATAAACTTACTGAATAACAACTTCACACAGATTCCACACCGTTACCATGGTGATTTAGAATTGATTTAAAAGCACAATTAGTCCTACAAGTAATAACGACGACAATCCTCAGTAATGGATTATGCAACCCTTCGTGGCCCTTTTCCATAAACTGGAGCAAATTAATGATTTTCAAATGATTTCAGTGGGGAGTGGCATCATTTTCAGTGGGCTAGTATAATAATGCTACAGTTATTAGCAAAGGAAAACTTAATAACCCCTGGTTAACATTTGACAAGTATCAGCATACGCTATAAAAGCATTTAATAACTTCAAATAAAAGATAGGCCTGAAATAATACCAAAATAGACGCACTTTAACCATCTCTCCTAAACAACTATTTCCTGTACAGCAAATGCTTTCATTAAGTAGGGTTCAGAAATCTCATAATACCTGAGCTATTGTTGTTCTTTGTTCTCGCCGGCATGGGCAGTTAGCATAGACAGACAACAGGATTTGGCAGTTAAGAATGGCTTCCTTTCCCTTTTTTGCTTTGATAGGTCAGCTTTTGCTGCTAAGTTGTACCATTCTCTTTGGAGTAATGTTCTTGCAACATCATACCTGGCAAACGCGAAACCAAGAGATACGAGAAAATTTACTTGAAAAATTCATAAATACCCCAAAAGAAAGTAAATGATATTCAACCACGGAAAGGGAGAACTGTTGCCCATCTCTACAACCGTTGTACGTAAATCCCCCTGCCGTACCCAATCAATCATTGCTGTTATCCCGTTCCATATAGCATAGGACTCTGTTTTCATACTGTCCTGCAAATGGCCAGAGCAAATCCATCGAGTTGTCAGGCACGTTAACCAAATTGCAGAACCTTTTAGCGTCATGTGAAAACACTCTGCTATGGAATTTTGTGATCTGATGGATGTACAATACCTGCGCCGATGGTGGTGAAACTCCCTGTAACTCTCTCTCTCTCTCTCTCTCTCTCTCTCACACACACACACACACGCACACACACACACACACACCGCTAATATAAAACCAAAAAAACCAAGAAGTTCCTATGAATTATGAACCTTTACATGGTTAAATGAATTTTGTCTCAAGAAACACTCACTCAAATGAGTAGATGACTTCAATAAAAAAAAATCTCAGTACATCACTATGACTGATATTTGGAATGATTTTATGACCTCCATTTATAAGTACTCCTATATATATTAATATTGAGACAATTCATGCTGATATCGAAATACAAAAGAGTAGGGAAATGTTGCACTAATATTCAGGTGATTGCTGGTTAGAAGTAAGCAAATGTTGTTGAATGACGTAGTCAAAATGTCTTTCCCGGATAACTAACTGTATTGCTGTATAACCTGCGATTATTATCATTGTATTTGTGCACGGTATGAGCGATTTAACAGATATAGCAAGGTATTGTGCTCTCTGTCATATCCTAAACTACAGCAGGATAAGAAGTCGGCAGATTCTGAAAACTAGTATTAACAGAACCAAATATTGAGAAGAGGCTCAATGTCTTTCTCTTTGTACATTATTTTTAACTTTCCGTATCCGTTTTATTGCTGATGAAAGGAAGGGACGGAAAGATTTTTGCTGCTGGGAATGCGCTTTTTGGATGTCAGCCAACTTCCTCTTTTCCTCATCCTCGCACTTCATCTCTCTCTCTCTCTCTCTCTCTCTCTCTCTCTCTCTCTCTTGGATAAAAGTTTATGTTGTAAACTGAAGTAGCGTAAGAGAAAACTAATTATGGGAAATGAAGTCATTGGTTCTTATCGGGACCTCAAACTTTGCTTAAGTAAATACGTATTCTACAAGTTTGAGGAAATAATGAAATTAGGGGTAAAACATATAAATACAAAGGAATTGAAGAATTAAGATACATATCCTTACACAGTGAAGGCGTTAAGCATTTTTTTTCTTTAAACTTGAAAAATTCTCATTAAAATTTTATTTTTATGATTTCCAGAAGTTGATGTACAAACTGACTGTGACAAGAGCAGGAAATTCACCTTTCTTTTGTGTGTGTAGAAGCAAAAAGGAATCACGACCGTATATTAACCTGAATGTGTCATGTTGTAATGTACACATAACTCAACATTTGCCGAAAAAAGTATCTTAATAACATTTACTTAAAGGAGAGCAAATGGACTTTCCGTTTCCTCAATCAATTTCAACAGAGGAAGGCAGGGAGTGAGAAGATGGTGAAAGGCAGAACGCTAATTAATTTTAACACGATAACTTTACAAAAGGTGAGGAGTTAATAGAGGAGGTATCAGTGGCAGGGGGCAGAGTATGAGGAGGTGTAATATATATATATATACTTATCAGCATGAAGGTGGACTATTAGAAACGTTGCAATTCATTACAATTCTTTATTTCCTACGTTTCGTAATATCATTATTACATCTTCAGGGAATCTGT
>NC_087210.1:65093450-65100950 GCF_015104395.2 Macrobrachium nipponense
TTCCTCTACATGATAAAGCTTAGGTAAAAGGTACCAGGTCTTCTAATGACGATAGCTAACTCTGTTCTCCTTGTCTACCATCTCTGTTACAAGTTATGAAGGAACAGACAGTAGTTCGAACATATGAACATACAATCAAATGAGACACGCTACAGATCACGTAGGCGGTAGTTGTCTCAAGCAGGGAGCTTGGACTAATGTTTATAAACAATTGAATGACTACAGGTGACGGCATGTTATCTTAGCCTACATACTTATTGTATACGTCATCTTTAGCGTCTCTAGTCTGATCACATTCCTGCAAGCAATCTTTTATATATATGGACTAACATTCCATATTTTTATTATGTAAACACTTACATTAGCTCGGTCAGCTACCAAAACCAACCACTGAATATTACTCAAACTTGACTTGCATTTGACTTATAGGAGTGTGATACAGACACTATGTGAATATATATAGTATATATATAAGAAAAGAAAAATTCATGGTGTACATGAATTGATTCAAGTAATAAAATATAAAACAATGATATTGGTAAATAATAGTGATCACGTGATATATAATGATACAGTTTTTCACTTCATCTCTTTAAGATACTTATGCTACAGAAAATACTAATGTACTCTGATAATTGCATAGAATGAAGATTAACATGATAAAAATCATATTTTAACTGATAAAATATTTCATATATGAATTGATAAAATTATTAATGTTTATGCTGATTGATTCGTGGATTTTTATGCTAACTGTTATATATCTGATTCATTAATTCATATACTAACTCATAAATAACTGCAGATAATGGTAAGATATAAGGTAACAGATTGATTATAGGCTACCTGATTTGTTTATACATATGTATATGGATTCATATAATTATGATTAATATATGTGCACTTTAAATAGATTCCTATTGCGTACACGCAAAGATATATTTAGATTCTGTTATTTATGATCATTTATATAAGAGATTCCTATTGCGTACACGCAAAGATATATATTATGATCAATTATATATAGGATACATGATACTTTATATATATAGGATACATGACCGAGGTTATACTACTTCACTTTCAACTAGCTTTCGAACAACTTTTTCGTCCATTACACAGTTCAGAACAACACCCCTTTAGCCAAATGAAACGGCCTTTTTCAATGGTTTAAAACAAGGGGAAAAATTTGAACCTGGGCGGGGGTCCAACGTTCCATTTGCGCTCATACTTATTCTCTGCATCCTAAGGCTACACGATTACGTTTCGCGATGAATAGATCATCCCAGCACGAGTCCTTCGCCAGCAAAGTAGAGTTGAATATCCTTCGGGTCGTAATTGTCGGAAGTATGTCCCTTTTTGTAGTCGATTCCGACAGCCGCTGGAGCGTTCCGTATGAAAACGATATTAACGACGAGGTACGTGTCGGTCGAAGAAGTCCATGATGGTGCTATTCCTTTAACATTGTAGGCGGTTGTTACTCGACTTGCCGTCGTCCGCAGCGACGAAACGATTTTTTATTTTTTGAAGTTGCGATGTGAAACTCTCGTATGCAGGATACTGTAACCAGGTTCCATTAATCAGCCTGCAAGTTAAATATACTTGTCACAAGGGCAAAAAGTAAATTAGACAACATCCAAATACAGGGGAGGAAGAGAGCCATTTAGACCAGACGTACCCCACATGAATTCCGCTGTACAAACTTTTTTATCATGGCATAACAATGAGTGAAACCTATCCAGGTCTATGAGGACTGTAAAAAATATCCATAATTATAAAAAATAAACAGGATATTCAACACGAACCCCAAAGAAAATCCGATATACTGGTAGTAAGTTACTAGACAAAGAAAGTGGAAAACGGAGCTAATTGTAAGTTGCCAGGCAAAATAAGAGTCAAAGAGAAGATTAACAGGATGCTGTAGTTCTCTATGCTAACTGAAATTAAGTTGTGATAAAATCTGATCCTATGTGCCTAACAAAAAAGTTTCATATTCAATTTTCTCGTGCGCATCCTCTGAGGTTAACTTTAAAAAACTTTATTTAATAGGTAGGAGGTGCAACGAAAAAAACCCACTATGTAAACTAATTTCTAAATAAACTTTGGGTTTTTCAAGAAAATGTGACATTTTCCCATGAATGTGATTTACCTGGATTGTAATAAGCTATGTTGCAAAGTAAATAATCCCATATCCAATCGTGATATTCTAAATGTCTATGAGGTTCAGAAAAAAATTAATTCATTTGATGTTAATAGAAATTCTATTTCCTTATTTTGTTTATTAATTTTAAAATGATTGCAAGTTGCTTTGCGCATACGATAGACACCTGTACCTAAAACGTCTGCCTTGCCATGAGAAGTTCGGCTAAGCATTCCTTTCTCCAGTCAATCTGCTTTTGCAAGCAGAGACGAACACAGATGAAGCCTGTGTAAGCAGATATTGAGGTTAAAAGGGAACAAAATGCTGATACGGCAATGATGACGTCGTCACTGGCAGGGAGATTGCTCTCAGCCAGCTAAGAGTTACGTTACTTGCTATAATAAATACGACTTTTAGGATAAATTTTTTGTTTTTTTTTTAATACTCGACCCACATGAGAAGAATGTCTGAAAAAAAAAACAGTACCAAAATTGAACAATATATTAGTTCATGTTGGAAAACTGCATAATGAATTATGTTTAATTAAATATTCTATTCAAACTAATGCAAAAAAAGGTTTCCATACACAAATTCTATATATATTATTAGGCCCTGTATAAGATTCATATAGATTATTTTCATAGATAACATTTTCACTTTCTAGACTTCCTGACTTTTAAAATCTCTTTTATTTTATTTTATTTTATTTAGTATTTATTATTATTTTTATTTATTTATTTATTTATTTATTTATTTTTTTTTTTCTCATTGACTACGAAATATAAATCCCCGGGACAGACAATATGTCAGTAGATTTGGATATGTGTTTGAACTTTTAGCTTTATTTGTCATTACTAAAGCGTTAAGTTAGAGTTCAAATCTTTACGCATATATATTTGGATATTTAATGGTTACGTTTTGCTTATTGATATTATCGTGATTCCTTTTTTATTATAATTTTGTAACCCTTCCGACTTCTTACGGAGTGTATTATATGACTCCACTTGTATCCATATTTATTTTATTTTTTTTATATTTATTATTTATATATTTTTTTTTTATATATATTTGATAAATTAATGGTTGGCTTGGAATATGTGGGAAAAAAAAGTGTTTTCTAGCGGCGTACCGTATAAGGCTACTTGCGGCATCAATTCTATAGATACAAGAATAAAATGATAAAACGTATTTTTTAAAAACCGCGAGAAAGAAAACCGCTTATAATCCAGTTTCGGATCCAACATCACGAGTTGTAACTCCGTAAGACATTGACTTCTAGATTTAATTATTCCGTTTATTCTACCAAACGATTTGACTTCTCTGGGTGATAAAATATATTATGGTTTTCTTAATGGAAAGGGAATCCACACACGAGTTTAAGGAGATTATTATTGATTTATACCACCCGAGTCAGATTATCATGTGTTGAATTCCATGTTTACTGATTTAGCACTCTATAAATATTCCTAACGCACTCAATGCGGTGTGGTTTTTTTTTTAGTGCTATTAATTCTATAATAACGTGTCAAGGAAAACTATTAACACTAAGAAGTGTTTTATTCCCTCTGTCAGACTCGTAATTCTGTTAATAATTCTAAGTATATTATTCTTTCAAGGATTGATTTGGCACAGGATAGGCCCTTAAACTGACCAGGTGTCTTAGTTGTGTCCCTTGTTTTTCATGACACGTGTTTACAATCAGTTATTGTGGCTTTTTATATCTGTAAGCATTGTAGGCCAGAAAACAGTGATTTGGCTTTTTCTTCTTGAAAAAGGAGGAAACCCAAAAAAAATGGTGACGGAATGAAACCAGTTTATGACGATTGGAACCATATGAGAAAGATTATTAATACTACCTGGGGTCGTTAGTCATCTGCTGTGTTCTTCGGTTTTCCTCCGTCACAGACCTACATATAATATTACATTTGATTACATTATTTTTTGATACACATACTTTAAAATGTACTTTTGCTTTAGGGTTTCTGCTCGAAGTGTTTATTGTTTTTGCCTAGTAAGCACTGACCCTGTTTCCGTTCGAACCGTGTTTATTGTTTGGGTGTTTATTGCTGCTGACTCTGTTCCGTTCGAAGTGTTTATTGTTTGGGGGTTATGTCTGTTGACTCTTGCTTTGTTCAGTTTGTAACAGTTCTGCGCTAAACCCAACCCAGATATTCAATGCTCGCGATCTCTTGGGTTAAGGAATTTCTTTTGTTTAGATACCCGGTTTTTAACAATAGGGCACGGATGGTTCTATATCTTTTTTTAGTCAATCTAATTTGGTTTTTCTTTGCTGTATGGTGCGGGATGCTGAAGGATAATGCGTCAGCTATGATTAATTGCTTTCCCAGGTAGATATCTTAACTGGCTCCAAAGACCTGAACATGACATTTGTCACCGAGTTCCTTTTGGACTGTGATTAAAGCCTTTGAAAAACTCGGTAAAGGACTCATGTTCAGTAAGGACTTTATCAGCTTAGCCATTTAGATTATGAACTTAAAATGTACTAGTGTTTAAAGATACTAGCCCTTCCATTGCCTATTACTGCATATTTACTTTCAGAGGGTTCTTTAGTTTAACCGTGAATAAAAAGCTATAGGGAAGAACTTGTTTATCATATTACTGAAGTAGTATCCCTCTTACCCTTGGTCTGAGGCCGTCTGTTGCGATAAAAAAAAATCCTTATTATTTAAATCAGGGATTTTTTTAAAGTTAGGGTAAGCTGCATTATTCCGCTATAAGATATCGAACGCCTGTTGATGCTTTTTAGACCATATAAATAAAATCTTACGCTTTTTTTTTCTTGTAAAGGAGATCTGTTAAAGAGCCCCCCTATATTTTTTTTTTGATTGAAGAGTCTACATATTTGCATACGATTGTAATACCCACAACAGCGAAAACAAAAAAGTGCTGTATCCCTTTTTACGTTAATAGGTACCCCGGAAGTTATGAATAGCGAACACCTTACCATTGGACTACGTTTTTTAAGACCTTGACCAGACACATAAAACCTAGATAAACATGTCGGTTTTAAAAAAACAAAAAAAACTCACATTTAGTTTTTTTATTTTCTCTCTGAGATTATTTGTCTTTGTCTCTGTAGCACTAGCTCTCACTTTATGTGGAATGTACTTCTAAGGTATTAAAAAGAAAAGATACAAGATCATCCATATAGGGCATGTAGGTTATCCCTTAAAGTCTCCAAACATATATTGTAAATGGGGCGCAACGTAAGCCGGGAGGCATACGTAAAAAATTGATAATGTCCCCCTGAGTGTGCTTGCAAAACGGAGTATGAGGTACAAATCACTTAGGTAATGGTATCAGGTAAAAACTTTCTTTTAAGTAAGTCCAAGTTGTGTGAAAAAAAAAAAATTTATTCTAAGCTAACAGAGATAAGATGTCGTCGGTACATGGCACAATGGAACTGGAAAACTATCGGGAGTCGTTTCCTTGTTTAAGCGACAGAAAAGAAATCTACGCAGATACGCCCAAGTCCGATCTTTTATGGCATGACGTTGCTAAAAGGGAAAAATTATATGGGCTTATTTGATTTCCTAATGACTCCTATTACTAAACATTTTTCAACTTCGTTCATTATCTCTATTTTGAATGAAATTTCATTGGGGTTCTACACGAAGGCACGTATATAGCTTTATGTTTGTCCTTAGACCCCGTATTTTTGTTTTCAATGACATCCGTTTTTTTCTCCCAGAGATCACTCGCTAGTGGAGAAACTTCTGGTATTTCAGGTAAAGATCAAAAAAAATTTCTGCTGAATCACCTCTGCTTGAATGATCCTTCTTTACGGTATATTTACTTTAGATAGATATCAGAGAGATTCATCTACGACTGGGTTGGGCGGGATTTAAAAATTAGCAACAATAAAAAAGCGATATTTATACTTCCGTATCACGACTATGTATACTTTTAGGGTTCTTTGTCGCGGAAATCGTATATTTCAGAGTGTCGGGAAGGATTAAATTTCATTTCCCAGCAAAGTCTTTTTACACGCACTAAGACATTTTTCGAGGGTGCATGATCTCGAGATTTTGCGTGCAAAGGTTGAACGACCGGTTTGTGGGAGATTCTGTTGGTCATTTGAACAATTTGTTACGATTTATGAGACAAGAAATGTATAGTTTCCAAAATTTTGATAAATAAGTTATATTTGATAACTGTCTCATTTTTGTTTCAAACGTTTTATATGTTTGAAAGGGTTTATAGGATTTCCCTTTGATAAACACCCGCTTATTTTGCAGGATGTAAGATAATATTTTGGTATACCCCTAGATGAATCTTACAATTACACTAGATACAGATCAATGTTTTTTATAACTATAGAGTATCTGTAAGCGCTCGCTTATCCGGACTCTCATTAGGGGAAGTCTTCGAACAACAGACGGTGAGTCCGTAAATACAGGATAATACGTGTACTAATAAGAAATAAATCAAGATATTCAATTTTTACGACCCCCGCGTACAGTCGGGCTTAATCCACCACTACTTATAATAACTTATGTATAAAAAAAAAAAAAAACGAAAAAAAACCTGTCTGATTACTTTATTTTACGGTCGTGTGATGCATAGGGAAAATTCCTTTCCTTTTTTTTTTAATTTTAAAAAGGTTTTTATTTGGGGAGTATGACCAACATCGCTTTTTCCCCACTCTGCTAAAGAGTCGCTTTTATTGTGTGTTGGAATTTGCTTTGCTTTGAACACTTCGGCAGTTTTTTGACTGACCTTGACCGCTTGACTAGGTGACACAGTCACCGAGTTTGCTTGTTTGATTCTGAACGGGCCTACTGTTTCTATTTCTTTTTGTAATAATTAGTATCCTTCTCTTTATTACCATCGGCAACGTATTGTGTGTTTTTTAGCATTATGTTGCTGGTTACGTATAAAGCAATGAATGACGAACTATTAGGAAACTGAGCGATTACTAATAAGACAAGTATCACTACCGCATTCCATATTAACTGTTTGTACTTCATTCTTTGCTAAAATTTGAAATAGTGAGGGATCCTGGTCAGCGCATTTAGCCTGATGAAAGTTTTTTACAGACATGATATTCCTTGCAATCCAGCCATATTTTTAAAGTTAAGTGAGTCATTGAGGTTCGATATTTTATATACTCAAAAAAACTCAAGGCTAAAAACTGCGATCGGACTTGCAAAGGAGCATTTATTGTCATGACCCGAAATAGTAGTTACCTCTAATTTATATAGATTTGTACGGGTGTTCCACTTGTTGTGTGTGTTTCTAATCACTACGGTGCTTAACGAACCCTATCCATGCATCTGTATATACAGACGTCCACTGCGTAAACGATATTCACTGTTTAATATGATTTGTTACGTAAG
>NC_087210.1:65108450-65118950 GCF_015104395.2 Macrobrachium nipponense
TAAGTGTAGATATAATGTGTATTCTGAGTAAGCGTTATATTTATGAAATGTATAGATAAAAAGTTATTGCGAAAAAAACCGTGTTACAGAGGCCCTGAATCTCATAGTAGGTAGGCATGACTGACAGCCGACGTACTAGTTATGGAAGACTTTATTTGTTTAAGCTTCTGTAAGAGATGAAAATTTAGATTTCAGAAATTTTCCCTCATTCACATGAATGAAGCTGTTGAAATAAGTTTTACAATCAGGAATTCCTGATCTCTTGTGAATGCAATGGAGGGTTCTATCTTTAATATATCTAGGTGGCAGAGGTAATAATAAATAATAATCAATACTACAGGTTTGTCATGGATTAGGTGCTATGTAAAAGTAATTTTCAGTCATTAACATTTGAGAGGAGCGAAAAATTTACATTCTTTTCCATATCATTCATGTATCAAACAGGAAGTTAATTACTGAAAGTGTAACTGACAGCTCCTTGAAATTTTTTGGTCTAACGTGATTTTTTTTTTTTTTTACCTCTGACAAGATTAATTATTATTTGTTGCAGCTCTGGAAGGACTGTCAGTAACATGGACGGGCATAAAAACTATTTTAGTTCCTCTTCTAGAAACAGTAACTCATATTAAATCTCGTAGGAAACTTGGAAACTCTTCCATGGTAATCTTGGATGCCTTCAAATCTGTTACTAATAGATTTATTTTAAAGTATTAAGACAAATTGTGTACGACCGGGCGCATGTCTGAATCCTCCGTTTCTTTCTCTGACTGAGTGTGTTTATGTGTCTGCTATGATATATATGAATTTCTTGATATCTGTATCGTATTCAGTAAGTACAGAAGGCATTAAGAGACAGAGAAAACATCAACAATTCTGAATGTTAAAAACGATACATCTTAAGAGTAAAAATAAAGTTTAACACTTTACCTGACCTGTTGAGGTTTTGAGTTTCTTACATAGATGGCTCAAAGGAAAGAGTAGTTCTGTACCCAATTACCACATTTTGTGAAAAAAAAATTTCAAGCGAACTTATTATTCGGTTTAGAAAAAAATTTAATTTTCTCTCTTTAGGAGTACATCTCTTGTGAGAATCATTGCCAATAACATGCAATGCAAAAACTTTAATGTACAAAAAAAGCTTGATTTCCTTTTTGTGACATTTACGTTTTGCCACTTAAATCAGCACTGAAGGAATCAATGAAATGTGCCTTCACAGTAACTGTGAAAACTATGACAAACGATGAGATTCTCCGCTAGAAAGGCAACGCCCTTCTCGAGCCTTAGTTTTGAGTAAATTCGTATATTACAGTCTTTCGACATCATCAATACTCTCCAAGTTGAGAGAGGCTCGTAAGATCATATTTTCGAAGGCAAGTTGGACTTTCTAGTAGCATTACTGAAAAGAGATTCCTAATTATTTTTAACCTCTCGAGTACTCACGTTCCTTGAGTAATCTCGTTGGTGTAAGTCGATTCCGAATGATTTTCATTAGTTAAAAGTGTCACTTGGCCAGTATAGTACATTTGGAGTTAAGACGAGAATTCACCACTTTACATAAACTTATGTCCTTTATCCTCTCATCATTGAGAGACGATTAAATAAAAAAAAAGCTCTTCTAAATCTTAGGAGATCGTGTCACATAACTGGGATTATCGTTTTTATATATGTATGATATATATAGATATATATATATATATATATATATATATATATAATATATATATATATATATATATATATATATATATATATATATATATATATATATATATATATATATATATATTATCCTAGAGCTGAGAGGCTTTATGTCTCCCGCCCTGCCCAAAAAAATTTTCATATCGTTAATGCTATCTATCATCAGAAAGAGCAATTCGTTACTTTTAGAAAAAAAAATAGCTATTAAGTATCAAGGGAATGAAGAAATATCCTTATCAGTCCCGAGTATCTAAGAGAACAACAATAATTATATAAGGAAAAAAAATAAGAGCATCGACATAGGAAATGGAGAATTCTTTCAATCTTAAGAGAGGAAAGACTATAAAATGAAATAAAATGCTGTGTAACTCAGTGGTTTACTGTTAGAAGGAAAAATTGAAATATAACTTTACTTCCATTTTTGCATAACAGGCACCAGTGTCAGGCTGATATTCACGACAAAGAAATGTTGTATCCTGCCATTCATATCCTTTTAGTTTTTTGTAAAAGGAAACTATTGAGACGGCTTTGTTTGTCCGTTCCGCACTTTTCTGTCCGCCCTCAGATTTCAAAAACTACCGAGGCCAGAGGGCTGTAAATTGGTATGTTGCTCATCCACCCGCCAATCATTAATCATACCAAATTGCAGCCGTATAGCCTCAGTAGTAATGATTTTATTTAAGGTAAAGGTTACCCAGGATCGTACGTCTGGCAAAAATGTATGATAGGCACCACAGGGCCGTTGTTAAAGTTTTATGAAAGAAACATCGGCGCATTTTTTACTTATTCCATTATAGACGAAGTCGTCCTTATCTCAGCGAATAAACGAGGTTCCCTTGAATTACGAGCAAACAGAAGTAAGAGTAAAGCCCCACAAACCAAGAGGACTCGTTAGCCTCGTCCTTACGAACGGTTTACCTGGAGTTCACCGAACCAGCACTTCAAACAGTACAACGAGTCGTTTGAAGTCTTTCCTTCTGTTTTGCCTCTCAGGAAAGCAAACTCGAAATAGGTCAACAGGTTTGTCGTGGTTATAATGTTTTTTTTTTGTAATATAATTTGTGTTCTACAGTATGTATAACTAAGAACGCATTAACGGTTGCCTGTGTCCTGTATGTTGCTTAGAAAATCAAATCAAACGTAATTTTCGAGGGAAACATTTTAACGTTGGCTGTTTCCTCTTTAAAGCTCTACTTTCTATTAGGTTGGTGGGCATAAAAGGTAATATATGAAACATTTTATTTAACTGCCATTACAGAATTTGTATTATACCAAATAATGTTGTCTAAAAGATCCGGAATGTGCAGAACTCATATTTTGAATAATTGTCATCGTTTTCTTGGATGTTACAGGTAATATAAAGTATCGGATATCTGTGATTGCGTAAGTTCCAGAAGATCGAGCCTCTGTACGGTAACATACACCACGTATACATTATGCAGTTATTTGTAGCTAAAGGGTTTGTTGTTCACACATTTAAAAGGCCTTTTTCATAGTAGAATAAATGAAACAATATCTTTATAGCAATACTAAAAGTGTAAATTTATTTATTGCATGAATACAATTTTTCTTACTTTAAATTTTGACTGCAGTAAAATTGTTTACTCTAATTAATTGTGCGACGAATAATACGCCTCCAGACATGATATTCGAGTAGATGTTCAAACAACATTTCACACGGCAACGACCTTTCATATTCTCGACGGTGAAGGGAACATTAGGTACAAACGATACAGCTATTGAGTAGCCTGCAGACAGAACGAGATCGCGACAAGAGGACGTACTGCATAACGCTAATGGATCCTTGATTTATCTTTTATTATACATTGGAACTTAGGGTACGGAAAAGGTTACAGGTTTACAGCACTACAGGATGTTGCTCTGATCACATTGCAGTATTAATACTGAACAGGCTTTTTGTCCGTGAGTTAATGTTTAACTTAAGACATTGCAGCGTAAGCCAGCGCCTATTGCTGATGATGTCATTCTGGGAGGAGTAAGACTCTCCGATGCCTTACATACTAAGATAGGAGAACAGACAAAGTGCCATTGTGAATATATACGTGACGCCTTGGCTTTGCGTTTCCATGAAGGAGATATATAGAAAATTTGTCATAGTGCCTGGTCGGGTGATTAAACCATTATGATTAACATTCATAAAATTGTTTCCATAAGCAAATTACCAAAGCTCACGTGAGTAGTATATGTAGTCTACACACTCTAATAGTAACGTCAAATCGTTCAGTATTATCTGGAAAATAGATGAAATGGAGTTTTTTTTTTTTTTTTTTTTTTTTTTTTTTTTTTTTTTTTTTTCAACTAATGTTTTTATAAGAAAAATAATATTTTTCTCTCCGTAACACTACTACGATATTTCCTTTGTTTAGATTTTATGCGTATTGGAGTAAAAGTGTACTTATACACCTTTATCGTTAATTTCTCATTTTATCTCAGCCTGCAGTTTTTAATCAGTACCGATATCATTGCTAAATACAATATGAAAATAAAATTATGATATCTGTCGCCCACTATTGGCTCTTCCGTATCAAGTAACAATTGGGAAACCCGAGGCAGCCTATCTGTGAAATCTCTACGGAGTTGAAAGCAACTACTAAGGAAATAGATCAAATACTCTTTATCTTCGGCCGTATTCCCTCAAAGAACTTACCTAATTATCTTGAATAGAAACAAGGAAAAAATCGAGTTTTCTCGAATAAAAAGAAGTAAAAAATCGAGTTTTCTCGAATAGAAACAAGTAAAAAATCGAGTTTTCCGTACAACTTGTAATGTTGTGTGAAAATCTCAGCCATGGCCCATGAAGTCTCAGCCACAGCCTATGAAACTCAGCCAAGGCCCGGTGGTGGCCTGAGTTGTTGGCATCCATACATACGGTGCCAGACGCACGATCATGGCTAACTTTAACCTTAAATAAAAAAAAAAAAAAAAAAAAAAACTACTGAGGATACATGAATGCAATTTGGTATGGTTGATGATTGGAGTGTGGATGATCAACATACCAATTTGTGGCTTTAGCCTCAGTAGTTTTTAAGATTTGATAGCGGATAGAAAAAGTGCGGACGGGGAGACAAATCCATCGCAGTCATTTTCTTTTACAGAAAGCTAAAAGTGGAAGATAGGATTTCTAAGGAATCACATTTCTTGGCATTCTTTCGAAATATTATTCCAAATTTCTCGGATTCATTAGTACTGATAAGCTTCTACAGAGATCTGACTAATGAATGAAGAGACCTGCCGATAGTAACGAAATTTCATCGAATGCAGGATCAAGGGCTGAGAAAATAATCCTTAACTGCAATTTATACTTCTCTTATGTATTGTTAACGCAAAATTCCTGCTAAACCGAAGCATGAGACAATTTCCAAAGCCTAGTAAATGAAGAGAGGAAAGGATATATAGATTCTGTTTATGAAAAAAGGCTTATTAGGACATTGATCATGATACTTCTATGAAAAATAGCATTAAGAATATATGATCAAACTGAGTCTTACATAACTGAATGAAAATACCATCCACTTCCAGTAAGACAACTGATTCCAAACATTAACGCTATTTCTAGATTTTTTCAACCACTGAGGAGAAAAAAATATTTTTTACTTGAAAAAAAAAATTTCTGGATGCTCGTCTTCAGAATAATTTATCAATAAATAATGAGATTATATATTTAGATAAATGAAGGTTGTGGGATTAACAAATGAAAGATAAGTTAACACTCCGTAAAGGCAGAAGAATGGTATAAATGATGATATAAAAGCGATGAGATAGTGTATTTATTTTGCTGGGTTGACTAAACAAAAATCAGTCGGTTGTGAGCTGTGTAGTTTCAGATTATATAGAATGGAAAAATAAAAACACAAAATAGTGGCAAGATTGTCTGTAGTCTTGATCTTCTTAAATTACTTTGCGAACTCTCTTCGCTGAAATTATCTGCAGTTTTTTATGACAATCGTGGCATGTTCCGTGAATGATAAGTTTTTTTTTTTTTTTTTTTTTTTTTTTTTTTCTATCTGACACCAAAGATTAATCTCTGTATGTACAGCTGTTGCCTGATCTAAAACAAGATTACATTTCGAAAGGAAATCTGATTACATTTTGCAGCTGCTCTGATAATTTCCATCAAATCTAGATTGCTCTGAGTATTTTCTTTCTAACTCGATTCCATACTTTGCCTGGATGCCAATTAACGAATATATATTTCTAGCTCAAAAATTTTATTCTCTGTCATCTTACCATAAGAAGATTTACTTTTTTTAAATTTAAATAAATCAGATAATAGGTAAGAATATTTATGTTTTGGTGAGGGAAACCTTGACATATTCGGCATTTGTGCTTTTCTTGGCTAATTTTTTTTTTTTTTATCAAAAGTCAATGATATAATTATCTTTCAGTGAAAGCTGTAACAGACAATTCTGAAAATCAAAGTAGTAAAAGGTATCAGAACGGTGACTGAAAAAATTAATCTTTGAGGAAAACGTAGTGAAATTCATCTCTGTAACTAAACTTGCTTAATGAAGATTAGCCAGACATCTCACCGCTAACTCCTCCTTTATCGCTCAAGTTTTCCCCTTCCTTATTCAGAAGTTGAGTAAACCGTAATCAACTCTTAAAAAGTAACTTTTGGGAGAAGTTTTGTTCGTTTGATTTGGTGGAAAGAATATCTTTGTTGGTGGAAAGAATATCTTTGGGATAAGTCAGCCTTTGATGTTGGGATTATCGACGCACAAACTGTACGGGAAGTTTGGGTTACTTTCAGCTTTTTGAAAATGTGATCACACTGCGGTGTGATGTTCAAAGGCCGTGCGCAAATGAACGATAGCGGTTAATTATGCAGTGTCTGTTCTTTATGAGGTTAAATATGCAGTGTCTGTTCTTTATGAGGTTAAATATGCAGTGTCTGTTCTTTATGAGGTTAAATATGCAGTGTCTGTTCTTTATGAACCTTCGATATCGGTGTATGAAATGACTAATATTGAAGATGTTTAATATCATAAGGGGTACATATAAAAAAAGTACTAATTCCTTTTCAACTTTAAATTAAAGAAAAATAACAATATTTTTGGAAACTTTTTAACTAGAAAATTATTTTGGTCTGCAAGGAATGAACTCGCAATTCTCTCTCTCTCTCTCTCTCTCTCTCTCTCTCTCTCTCTCTCTCTCTCTCTCTCTTAATTAGACGAATGTCATGTCAAACAGGGCTGACTTTTTCAGAATTCTTTCTTTTATTCAATTTTTGTGGTCGCTAGGTGTCGCTTTTCGTGTCATTTTTGCAGCATATTTTTTTCTTTTGTCCATTTGACCAATAAGCCGGTGTTAACTTTTTGTTGTGTAGCACCGTCTCTCTTTGTTGCATATTCAATATTTTCATGTTTGTGTAAAATTTATCCTAATCAAGACAACTCTGTGTCCTTATCTATATATTCCTTGTCAAGTATCCACTTCTACGCATTGAAGGGAGAATTCTCAAATGTACCCAACTTCTCACTTTTTTGAATTTTCATACTTATATCTTTTTCTCCATCCAGATGTTTAACGAATATTAGCACGAATTAAACGCGTCTCCCTATTCCACAGAGTAACAGAAGAAATGTAAGAGAGCTACAGAAAGGTACTGAAAATATTGGAAGTACTTTTCCACCATTGTCTTGGGTAGAATGAAACATTAGTCCCTCCCATCTTTTCAACTATGAATATTGGCCATCAGATTTAACTATGAATATTTAAAAATTTCAATGAAAGCTCATTACAAATATCAATTAATTTTTACATAAAGTATATATATACATATATATATATATATATATATATACATATATATATACGTATATATATATATATATATATATATATATATATATATATTATATATATATATATATATATATATACGTATATATATATATATATATATATATATATATATATATATATATATATATATATATATATATATATATATATATATATATATATATATATATATATATATATATCTATATATATATATATATATATATATATATATATATATATATATATATATATATATATATAATATATATATATATATATATATATATATATGAGGTTGTAGTCCACAGGGGAAAAGAAAAGCTGAAATTCCTTTTAGCTCAACAGTTTCGTTTCGGCCTGTACTGGCCCTTACCGAGAGCTGTTTATTAATAAACAGTTAATAAACAGCTCTCGTTAAGGGCCAGTGGAGGGCGGAACTGTTGAGCTAAAAGGAATTTCAGCTTTTTCTCCTGTGGACTACAAACCTCACATATATATATATATATATATATATATATATATATATATATATTATATATATATATATATATATATATATATATATTATTGTGGCACTCCTGATAATAAAACATTATGAACACATTGGGTTGATTACTATATCATACAACTGCAATTTCCCAGTACCAAGCCCTCGCCATATTTTTACTTAGCCTAGCTCAAGATGCAGTCTAATTTCATATCATAAGATAAAATTGAGTGTGTTCAAGAAACATGAATTGAATGTATTAACATTTTAGTAAATGTGTTAGAATAATTTTTTACAAGGGCTTGCTTACTTTGTTGGGAAACTGAATACAAGCAAGGGACCAAATAAGCTGAGAGAGAGAGAGAGAGAGAGAGAGAGAGAGAGAGAGAGAGAGAGAAAGACTAGTATCAAATTCACAGAATCACACTTGTTAAAATTTGTCGTGATATAACCGACTCGAAAAGTAATCTTTTCGTTTACGTAAATTGCTTTGTTCTCCAGGATTATGCCTTAAAAAAAAAAAAAAAAAATCTCGGGGGATCAACCCGCAACATCCAACGTGGGTCCATTCACATGCAAATGGCTGCGCCTCTCACCTTGCAAAATAACAGACAATCTTTCCAGTCCCATAATCCCATAACCGCGTTCCGAGGAGCGAAGAGAAGCAGGGCTTTTTAGTTAGCCAGCCCTGCGTGCTGTATGGGAATTAGTCCTGGGACATTCCAGCGAACGAACCCTGCAAAGAAGGACCTCGACGGGCAAATGACACATGAACCTGGTACTGGCTACTGGGATAATGGTTCAGGTTTCCTGTAAAAGCTCAGGTTTGGAAGAAAGAGGGAGAGATAGAGAGAGAGAGAGAGAGAGAGAGAGAGAGAGAGAACTAACATTGGAGAGAAACAGTTATGAGAGAGACAGACAGAAAGACAGACAGACAGATTTAATGTTGGAGAAAAAGAGCCTGGCTATAAAACATGATTATTATCTTTTCCCTCAACTCTTCGTTTTCTTTCTCTAAATATGTGCACAGCTTAGATAAACAAATGAGATAGATACATTTTTTTTTTTATTCGTCCGATCATTTGAGCGGCTTTTTGGAAATCCTGATAACATTACGAAAAGATTGATGAGGTCCATTAGGATTTTAGTGATTATAACTGCAAGGCCTTTGCCGGGAGTGGAAAATGCGTTCACCGAATTACGAGTAATGCGATTATGATTTCTAAAGACAATTTTCTCTCATTGCGCATGCAACACTTCAATTATGGCTTCTGTGAAACCATTTATTTTTGTGTGAATATGTCTGGGTGGATAGGTTAAACGTTTTTCGTTTGTGTCTCCTTTTGAGTGTATTTTATTGTAGATTTTGAGTAATTTACGATATAAATATCGTGTCAGTGAAATAAGTAACAAAATGATAAATTGTATTGGCGAAGAATTATTTTACAGCAGAAGGTTACTATTATATACTGATAAAGGTATAGACTATAGATGAACCTTCATTCTAGGTTTTTTGTTTTAATGGAGAGCTTAGAATTAGCCAGAATATTATAAGAAAGTATCTCCATAGTTTCTGCGCATGCTGTGTTAAATGTGGTATAAATGTACCAAAATTCTGTATTAGTAACAATTATAAGCATGATTTAACATCAATCGCTTACTCGTGTAGTGCTTACAAAAACTTTGTCGTTGTTTTTGTTGTTGTTGGTTGGTTTGGGGGGGGGGGGGTGGGGTGGGGGGGGGGGGGGGGGGACCCGAATGAAAAGCCTAGACGTTCTGAAAAAGGTGTTTCGCGTTGAGTTAAAGATACAAATTTTAGGAGAGGATATTTTTTTATCTACTTATTAGAATGAAAATGTAAAAAATAAATAATGTGCATATTAAACAGAGCAGGAAAAATATTTCTAATAAAATATAACGTATTAATTTTAATTATTGTCGGTGAAACAATGCTCTATTTGGCTGTAGATTTTAGAACGGGCACATAGTAAGCTGGAGGTCGGATCACGCCTATTTTTTCCTCATTTATAAAACATCGTAAGGTGTATGTCATTACTAGTTTTTTTAGTGATAATAATGCAATGTTTATCTTCTAAATTTATTGATGAAATGAGAACGTATATATTTACATATCTAGGATTTTAAATTTTAAAAGAACAAAAGTAAACTAAAATGGAAATTAAACAGGAACGGAAATTAAGCGCTCAGTGGATAATTGTGCTAACAAGGAAACAACGTTTTTAATGTTCGTTAATAAATACGTTAAACAACAGGATGATTAACGGAGAGAGAGAGAGAGAGAGAGAGAGAGAGAGAGAGAGAGAGAGAGAGAGAGAGAGAGAGAGGAAATTTAGCGTCTTTATATTTTCCTTAATTTTCTATTTCACACGGAAAGCAAAACACACTTGTTGCTAACATATTTGTATTGTTTATCGGTAAGTTTAGCGGGAATGCTATTTTAAATCAATCCTTTCGTCATATCCATTTTCGTTTCAATAATTTGTCTG
>NC_087210.1:65119450-65146950 GCF_015104395.2 Macrobrachium nipponense
ATTTTCCTACTGAACATAGCTAGAGCATATACGCCCTTTGTGTCCCCAATCTGTAAACAAATATTACACTTAATTCTGTGGTCGTATCTGCATGCCCTTGACGGTGGTTAAATTCACCACAATTGTAGCATCCAGCTGGTCTGGTGTTGATAACGTTGGTTATGTTCGTCTCTTAAACCCTTCTTCATTGTATCGCCTCTTGTCAATTTCTGCTATCTGCTTGTTGATGGTTGCTATTTCGAGGTTGTCCTCCATTGAAAGCTGCTCTTTGATCTTGGGCCGCGTTCACTTGTTGTCCGCCTTCCGAAAATCGAGGGGCGTTGAGTTTTTTCTTTGTTTGTGTCATGGTTGTTCTAACTGTATTTGTCCATTCATGTGACATCTTCGTTTTTTTCCAGTCGTCACATAACTTTAGATATTTTGCATTGCTTGTTGAGTGAATCAGTAGTCTTATGACACCACATCTGTTTAGGAAGATTCCGGAGGTTTTCATTATTCAGATGAAACACATTTCATCCACTTCTCCAGTAGCTAGTTTCAAAGACAGTTCGCATTTCATAATCGTTATACCGTTGTCTGTGCCCCATTCCACTAGTTGGCTATTGTGATGATTATGATGTCCTCTAGTTCATTTTGTTCGTAGAGTTGGAAATAGTTGGCATACCATAATTTTCATGTTTCCATTTACTTTCTTGAGCTCCGCAATAAGGCTTCCCATATTATCCAGAATGTTAGACGGGGTTTCCTCTTCCAATACATCCTGCATACCACATACCAGAAGACATCTTGCTGGCTCCCACTTCAGTTCTTCAGATACCCACTTTTTAAAAGGTCTATGTTAGCTCCATCAGTTGTTCTAATGAACGTGTTCTCCAAGATCAGATGATTTTATATCTTTCAAATTTGTATCTCCCAATATTAATGTAGTACTGGCATCCTGAGTTTTAGCTTCCGTAGCATCATTTGTAGGTAACTTTTTTCTATCTCGCACATGTTCTTCTAAATGAGTTAGCCGGTCGTTTAATCTATTGATAGTGACATTTGCTGCTTTTATTATTTCATTCAATTCATAAATTTCTGTCGTCTTCTGGTCAAGTCTCACCTTAATTTCAGTTATGTCTGTTTGAAGTTTTCTTATTACCTCGCTTTCTGTAGGTGGTACTTAAGGTGTTTGTTGAGAATTTATTTCCTCATCGTTGGGGCGATTTTCTCTGAGTATTCATAATGAGATCAATTATTTCAAATTTACGACCCCATATATTCTTTAAACCCAGTTTTCTACAATATTTTTGCAGCTCAACCTTTGTAAAGTTTTTATCTAAAAATTCCCAAGTAGAGTTTTGTAAGCTTGGGGCAAGGGTACGCGAGGTAGAAATTTCACAAGCCATTTAGCCGTTTCTCTCTCTCTCTCTCTCTCTCTCCTCTCTCTCTCTCTCTCTCTCTCTCTCTCTCTCTCTCTCTCTCTCTGCTATTTGCCTTATTTGAAAGTGGCTCAAATGAACGATAACATAAGAAAAACTGAGAGTCTCTGGATGGTACCTACTGCGCATGCGCGAACTTGGAAAATTTGTCTGCAGAGGTCCTTTATACAGTAACAGTGATATTTCAAAGCAAAAATTTACAAAGTTCTACAAAATAAGACAACATAAAATCACTATCATGATCACTGGTCACTGAGGAGCACTGTCATGCACTTAGTTTTGATAAAATAAGTCACTATCCACAAGAAAATGTCAAAATAGAAGGGAGCGATTTCACTGGGTTTTGCTAGCCAACAAGAGAGAGAGAGAGAGAGAGAGAGAGAGAGAGAGAGAGAGAGAGAGAGAGAGAGAGAGAGAGAGAGAAACTTCCATGGTTAATCGAAGAACTGATGAATAATGGCCCCCCAACATCTTACTAAGATCAAAATGATACTAGTATATATATTCGGTTACTCCGATATCTTTTAGCCATTACTTTTCCGCAGAACAGAAACTAACATTTTGTTTTCTTTTTATCTCAAAGGAATGTTACCTATCAAATCGTTTGGAGCTGCAAAAACTATAATTTTTAAAGGATTTTTACAGAAATCGAATAGAATAACACTGAAGTATTTAATTAATTCATCTTAAGAAATACTGACCGAATTTCAAAAATGAAAAGCTGCTTCATTTTCGGCATTTCAACTTTTCCCTCAGTCAGTCCCCTTAAGCTGAATTTTGAACGATTACAATGGTAGTTAGGAAAACTCTTCAACACAATTCACCAAATTTATTATACCCATTTAAGAGAAGTAAAAATGCTATAAATTATCTATTCAGATTGCTTGAAGGAGGTTATATCTAGGGGTGATATCCAAACTAATTTCAGATTTTCCAACCTCACCTGTATAAACAACAAAAAGGAATATATAAAGATATGGTAAAAGAAAGGAAATTATATAAATTTAATTTGAGAAAAGTATATCAATAAATCGTAAATTGCATATATAATCTATATAAACTTAATAAGCAATTACCGATAATGTTGGGAGTGCTCGCCAATGTAAGAAAAAGGGAATTTACCATCGGAATAAGCCACTTCAATTAAACATATGGATAAATGATATCCTGGAAAATGAAATACATTCCGACATCAAAATAATATCATTAAGCTATAAATATAAGCAATATAATTTTATGGAATGCATTCACTATAACATTCATCCTTCGAATTAAATCTAATATAAAGTCTTACCAATAATATAAATACGAAAGATTAACGTAGGCTGATAACCCAGGACGACCTAGCTTCACCAAATATATCTAAGCGAAAGTACCGTACAAATATAACTAAATATGAGGAGCTAATATCAAAATTAGTTTAATAGTACACAATATATATATCTATATCAGAGAGGAAGGAATTTATATTATATTGGTGGCTTTGAAGGCTTAAGGCCAACGGATAATGATTACCACTTATTAGACATTAAGAAACCCCTAACAATGCTTGGTTCTCACCTTTATCCATGCAAGCTACGAGACGAGACGAGTCGAATGCCCTCGAAGTTTAAAGTTGCATGACGAAGGAGGCCCAGAGTCCAAATTAAAGGAAGTTAGTTCATGTTGAATAACTTCGTAAATATGGACACACTTAAATCACGTAACTCAACCATGGTTCGATAAAATAGCAGCACAGCACAAATTCAGCAGATAATAATAATCTAGTAGCACAAATCTAGCTGCTAAAATCTTCGTGTCCAAATACTGCCAGTGAAGCTATTGACGGTATGGTTTGCTGGGCAAGACTGAAGTGGGTATATCCACAAACCTCCCAAGTAAAGAGAAAATGGCGTGATTAGAAGGGTTGTTAGCTAATTCCTTAGCTCGTAATAAGCAAGCAGGACTTAGATGGTACCAAGCATACAGATGTATTTAACTAGTTACTTTAATAGTTTAAGAGAAAAGTCCTCCTTACTTCAATAAATACATATATACATACTAATAAACAAATGTAAGAAATTTAATTTCCGTTTAGTCCACGGAAGAGGATGAAGATTTTTCAAAGGTAAAAAATCTTAATCGCTGTAAATAGACATATAAAATTAGAGCAACATTTTTCTTGTTCTTTCCTCACTTATCGTAGCAGCATTTCTTTTAGGACGAGAGGAAATTTTCTTTCTAAGAGCACCAGAAACATTATTAGTATCAGTATTACAAACTATATCATCAGTAGTGTTACTCTCAAAGGAAAGGAATTTATTTGACTTACATGTAACTTAGTACTAATCTTTTTAGTTTTCCCTTTCAGTACAGTTACTTGGGTACCTCTCCCAAAATCATTACTTACAACTTTCGCGAACTATTCCTAGGGGATAATTACTCCTTTTAGTATGTTCCTCCTTCACAAGAACTACATCTCCTGGCTTTATCAATGCATGAGAAACCGGGCGATACCTATCCTTTCGGTCTACAGCTTGATATAATAAATTACCTAAAAATTCATTATGATAAATATTATTAAGATTTTTTTTAACCTTGCACAACCCCTGGTAACTCTTCTCTAGGTCTTGGAAACATCAAAATCTGGATCCTGAGGAATGCTCTGCAATTCAGGAATCAAATTTAAGGAAGACAGTTCATATCATCTGATCAAATGTTCAGGGGTAATTGGTTCAGGAAGAGAATCTTGACTATCCATTTCTAACAGTTTCCTTAAAAGCTATGGGACGTCTATTAGCAAGATGGATCACATTACATACTAAAAATTCAAAAATCAGAATAGGATAAAAGGTTATTCTTTATTGCTCCAAATATTATCCTTTTTACCATTTTAACACACACCTCAACCATAGATCCCAACTGACTAGCACCTTTGCAATATTGTTGAAAGGAAAGAGGGGCAACATTATTTTCTTCGAAATAAAGCAAAGTTTCTGGATCCCTGATAAATGAGGCAATAACATTAGCTCCGGCTACAAGCTGCGATCCCTGATCACTAATGCATAACTGAGGGATCCCATACTCCAAGCAATGCATCTGAAAAGCTCTTAAAAAATCACTTACATTTAAACTTTTAACTATCTTCATATTAATTGCTCTAGACCACGTACAAGCCAAACATAATAACCATACTTTCTGCGTCCCACCACTAACTTTAACTGAAAATGTACCAAGATAATCTATAAATATATTGGCAAAAGGTACATTAGGTGGATCACAACGTTAATCTCTATAGGAATTCTGATTAAGTTTAATGTTACGACTATTGAACCGACGACAATGAATACATTGCTTCAAAGCTTTCTTAACAGTAGAAAACTGTTTGGGTATGAAATAATTTCTTCTTAATTCTGTCAATACGGCATAACTACCAGAATGAAGTCATTTATCATGAGCATTCATTATCATTAGGCAGTAGAATGGGAAACTTATTTGTTTAAAGACCATTTCTTAAATTTACTTCTTACTCTAAGCAAACCTTGCTCATCAAAAAATATGTTAAATTTTGTCACAATAGAAGGAATGTCTTTAATAGGCACAGAAACTTGTCTGAAATATTCAAAGACTTCAGGAAAATATTTCTTCTGCTCACAAGATATCAATAAATTAATGGCTTGAGCAAAGTAGGGAGTACTAGAATCATCATTATCACACTTCAACCCTGCTCTAACTTTCCATTTCTGGACACACTCAAAAACTCTCCGATATACTAGCACTAGTCTCCTAAAACTGGAAAACCTGTCAATCTCAATGAGAGGCTCAGCACTGGACAAAAGCCAGAAAGACACTGGGAACAATTGCTCTCTTCACCATTTTCAAATGCTGGTATTGTGACTGATAGCTCTGGAATATTGGCTTCGTCCAAACTTGGTCCTGAAAAATAATTTGAATTCATAAGCTGATTATACGACACATATCTTGTCACCAAATCTGCAGGACTTGCCTTACCAGAAACAAATTTAAAAGTAACAGGAAACATTTCACACTCTGAATATTATGAATCCTGTTGCGAACAAATGTTGTGTGTGTATTCATTTTATCTAGTTTAGATGAAGTGCATTAAGCCAATGTAAAGCACAAATGGAATCTGTATATAAAGTCATATTTACAATCGCTGTAGAGGCTTCATGCAATGCGACCCAGACAAGTCATTGAAAATTTGCTGGCTTCATGCAATGCGACCCAGACAAGTCATTGAAAATTTCCATAGTAAATTCTACTCCTAAACTTATTGCAGTTAACTCAAGAGCTGGCATAGACTTGCCATCTAGCTGTTTAATAACTAGTCTATTCTTGGCATGAACGAAACTAAGCTTATTAGTTTCATTATGAAGCAGATAAATGACACCCATATATATCACGACTGGCATCAGTAAACACTACAATGCTATATTTACCATTACGAGGACCAACAAATCTAGAAATACGTAAAGGTGCTGCTCTGTTACACTTTGAAATATTTTGCCATTCCTTCTGCAACTCCTGAGATAGTATTGATCCCATCCAAGTTTCTTTCGACACTGTAATTTTATGCATAAATAATCTACACCTGTTAAATATGGCATATTAAATCCAAAGATATCGAACTGGGAAGCAATAGTTTGCAATATGGACCTTTTAGTCTTAGCTTCAGCATTTAGATTAAGGGGCTTTGTGAATATTTCATCTGAGCACCTATCCCATGTTAGACCGAACAGTTTATTTATTTCAGGAGTGATTACTTTATTCTCTACATCAATTTCATACTGTAAATCCCTATCATTAGTGACAATCTGTTGAATCTTTAAATTGTATGGCTCAAAAATACATTGAAGCTGTTTATAAGCCCAATATAAACACTGAATCATTAAAAATTACAGCTCTATTATCCATATATATAAGTGAATATATTGAATGCTTCAATTCGGACAACATTGGACTGGTCAGATGCTTGTGCAACTAATATGTAATACAGACACATCATAAGCAAAACAAAAATGGGCTGCATCTTAAACCAAATGGAAGCCTAACATTGCTTAAATGCAACCAAGGAAAATCTCCCTTGCTAACATTTCTGTACCAGTAAAACAGTAATCTAGCTTGGTCAGTCTCACTTAAAGCAAGCATATTAAACGCCTTCTGCAAATCAAAAACTAACCAACTCTTATCAAACCGTAAATTAAGGAAAGATGATGAAAATTTCAGATTCAAAGTAGGTCCTGAAAACATACACTGGTTATGTGATGAAGATATGCTTTTAGAAGATTCCTTGAGATTAGACAAAAACACTACCCTACATTTAGTAGATTCTCTGTCTGGCTTGAAAATAGGCATATGAGGCAAGAAAGAGAAGTAGGGATGTTCAGCCTTGTAAACCTCTAAATCATATATTGGCTCAATGATACCCAACTTCTTACTTTATTCTTACTGAGCTTCTTAAGGTTTGACTTAAGTATGAGCTTAGATAACACCTCATTTTTAGAAAGTAAATGAGACACTTTGGTATTCCATAACAAAGGAACTTCTATCCTTCCATCAGATCTTCTACTAATCTGTTTTAAAGTAAATTCAGTTAACTTTTCGTCAAGGTCTGTACTAGTTTCACAATAATTGGTTTGATCATAATTCAAGAAATACTTTGCACTCAGATTAGAGAATTTGATCAGTGGGCACACTGCAATTGCCCCTCCAAAATATTACCCTTATCATTAAGGACTGAAAAAAATGTATTAGTAGTAAACCCTGATAGGCAATTCTCTTCCAAAATAGCAACACTATTGCCAAGAAAAAATGAATTGCTATAAACATGGAAATTAGCACAATTAGCTTCCTTACTTACTGATAAACAAGCTCCCAATCCACCATCTGCACCTCTCAAATTTGCAAGCAAAGCTTCAATATTACCAGTGAGCATTATTCCTACCTTAGATTCAATGTACACAGAGGGACTCACATTACCAATCACTATCTCTTTTCCCGTTAAGCAGCTGAAAGAATCTGTGCCCAGCAAAAGCTGCACATTATCAACCTTTTTTCCTCAAATTACTATTCAACAACTTATCAGCAAGAACTAACCCTTTACTGTGCACGGCTTCAACAAGTTCACCAAGAAAGGGTAACTCCAAATTAATGCTTATCTCCGGAACCACAATTGCCACAATATGCTCCACTGAATCTCCAATCCTAAGAGGCATCTCAATAAATTTAGTACAGTACTTTTTACTCTCATTAAATCCCTTGACAGTGAGCTCAATGTTTGAGTGAACTATTTTAAACTTATGTGAATTTGCTAATCTAGCAGACACAAATGTACTGAGAACCGCTGCCCTTCAAACCCCTATAGACACTATCATTGCCCTCAAGAGCAAAAGTAAATGTGGGCAATATGGAATTCGTCGAGTACATACTGTTGTGTTACAGCAACTCCACTGCTAGCCTCCTGTTTGGCATTAGAATTATGTTTATTAGTCCGAGATGATCACCCATGCAGATTCTGAAACACAAGGTAACTCCATGTGATAACCAGTTTACAATTTATGCAGCGCTTTTTAAACCTAAACCTACACTCGCTAGACACATGGTTTAACATTCCACATTTTACACAACCTCCGAAAGACTTAATTATGTGAACTTTTTCTGCAGGAGTAGAGAATCTCCGACATTTATTAACATAATGATTAGTTTCCTTACTACCACTTCTACTACAAAGAAGACAGTTTGGTACAGAAGATTTACTTTCCATTATTTTGGTTTTAACGGCCAAACTAGCAGTTCTGTCTTTAACAGGATATTTCTGAACTTAATCTCTTGAGGATTTTTACCTTTAGAACTTTCGTACCTCTCACTAGCATTGAAAAAATGCTCAAGAATATCATTCAGAGGGGTGAGTTTTCGTGGTGATTTGAACCAAGTGACTCTTGAAATTATCATTAATACTACGCCAAGCAAAAAACCTCGTAAACTCATTAGCATCAATTTTTAGCGTCCTAACAGGCTCACAAATAGTTCTCAGATTTGAGATAAATATGAAAGGATCATCCTTCTCTCCAAGCTTAAGATTGAACAATTTCTGGATGGTAGAATTTATTCTAGCTTCTTTAGAAACAGAAGCTGAAACCAACAACTCCTTGGCATCTTTATAAGATTGCTTGTCAGCTTCTAGGCTATACAACAAATACTTAGCCCTACCATCTATCTGGATAACTAAATGCACTGGTTGTGTTTTCAAACGGTTATGAACCTTAAAAAATCTTCCCCTTCTCTAATACTAAACTTTGGAAGAGGAGCTGTGGGCTGTTTAAGCAAGCTTCTAGCAGTATCAGTTACATTAGAACGAGGATTTGCAGAAACATCAAGCAAGGGCAATAACCTTTCAATTTTATCCAAATAATCTTGACATTATTTTAATTCCGCTTCCAAATCAGCCTCAACTACAGTTTCTCTACTAGAAAATTTCTCAGCTAGAATCTTACTATCGAGATCAAACAACTTTTCCTTATAGTTTAAGAGAATACCTCTCTCAGACAAACTAATTACTAACATTATTAAAACATTCAGTGACCTTTTTCCTAATAGTCTTCCGCTGACCTACAAATATCTGTAACTTATTTATATTTAACAAAATATAACGAGCTAGAAAAGAAAATTAATTATTGGACTCTGGGCAACCCTCAAACACAAGAAAATTACTACGGCAAATTCATCAGTCTCCATCAAAGCCCCACGTTGGGCGCCATAAGCTGAGTTTTGAACTATTACAATGGTAGTTAGGAAAACTCTTCAACAATTTACCAAATTTATTATACCCATTTAAGAGAAGTAAAAATGCTATAAATTATCTATTCAGATTGCTTGAAGGAGGTTATATCTAGGGGTAATTTCTAAACTAATTTCAGCTTTTCCAACCTAACCTGTATAAACAACAAAAAGGAATATATAAAGATATGGTAAAAGAAAGGAAATTATATAAATTTAATTTCAGAAAAGTATATCAATAAATTGTAAATTGCATATATAATCTATATAAACTTAATATGCAATTACCGACAATGTTGCGAGTTGCTCGCCAATGTAAGAAAAAAGGAATTTACCATCGGAATAAGCCACTTCAATTAAACATATGGATAAATATCCTGGAAAATGAAATACATTCAGACATCAAAATAATATCATTAAGCTATAAATATAAGCAATATAATTTTATAGAATGCATTCATTATAACATTAATCCTTCGAATTAAATCTAATATAAAGTCTTATCAATAATATAAATACGAAAGATTAACGTAGGCTGATAACCCAGGACGACCTAGCTTCACCAAATATACCTAAGCGAAAGTACCGTACAAATATAACAAATAAATATGAGGAGCTAATATCAAAATTAGTTTAATAGTACACAATATATATATCTATATCAGAGAGGAAGGAATTTATTATTATATTGGTGCTTTGAAGGCTTAAGGCAACGGATAATGATTACCATTAGACATTAAGAAACCCCTAACAATGCTTGGTTCTCACCTTTATCCATGCAAGCTACGAGACGAGAAGAGTCGAATGCCCTCGAAGTTTAAAGTCGCATGACGAAGGAGGCCCAGAGTCCAAATTAAAGGAAGTTAGTTCATGTTGAATAACTTCGTAAACATGGAAACACTTAAATCACGTAACTCAACCATGGTTCGATAAAATAGCAGCACAGCACAAATTCAGCAGATAATAATAATCTACTAGCACAAATCTAGCTGCTAAAATCTTCCTGTCCAAATACTGCCAGTGAAGCTATTGACGGTATGGTTTGCTGGGCAAGACTGAAGTAGGTATATCCACAAACCTCCCAAGTAAAGAGAAAATGGCGTGATTAAGAAAGGGTTGTAGCTATTACTTAGCTCGTAATAAGCAAGCAGACTTGGATGGTACCAAGCATACAAATGTATTTAACTAGTTATTTTAATAGTTTAAGAGAAAAGTCCTCCTTACTTCAATAAATACATATATACATATACTAATAAACAAATGTAAGAAATTTAATTTCCGTTTACCCCTTGATATCAGAATACAGAAATTTTGTTTGTAAACACTTATAGGATATCGTAGGATATTGCAGCATTTGATCATTTTTGAGCCTTATAACAATCATTTCAAACTTTAACAACCTGATTTGCCTGCAGAGGTAAAAACCCCTCACCAATCTAGATCGCAGTCCGTTAATGATTTTCTGCGAAGATCATTAAACTCCCAAACTACAGTTTAACTAACATTAGGCCTAATAGTATCAGCTCTCTGGAGATGGTGGTAACTTTATGAAACCGATCATCCTCTCGGGGTGTTCAGTCTCGTTTCTACTTCCAGCTGCTTCACAATAGTATAATACTTCCACATCTCCCAGTAGTTAACTCTCAGTTCTCCGTTTAGTTATAGAAGATTAATACCAACCATTACTTGAAAACTTGATGCTGGATCTAGTGTCTATAATATGATAATGAACCTTGATGAACTTTCAAGTCAGATCCTTCGTTTACATGGAAAGCCGATGAGGTGGACGAAGTATCATTTTATTCAATCCTGGTTTAAAGAAAAGAATAAAAAAAGATAGGGAAATAAAAAAAAACTGAAGCCTGACCGAGAGGAATCAACAATACCTGTTCTGAAAAAGAAAAACTGAGAGAAAACATTGCTCTGGGTAAATAGAGAGATAACGAAATATTTTTCGCCAAATCTGACCTGACTAACATATTAAACGTTTCTGCTGATCCTATATAATACAGTAACTAACGTTGAAGTTTCTCTTGATTTAAAGTGATTATTGTAAATTTTGAGTCGTAAGTACCCCATCAACATATAACCGTTATCTAAAGGTCACCTTTTAGCGGATGGAAACAGGAAAATGACCTGGAAGCCATATGCAGGACATCTGGAGAATATTGATCTTGAAGCTCCACAGTTAGGGTATCATGACTATGCCATTCTCTTTCTTGATGGCCAAGTTAAGCAGACCCATAAAGAGCAACCAAAAAGGTCTAGAACAGAATGAGATAGGGAATACCAACGGAAACCTTTGTGAGTAGAGATTAGACAACATAAGATGGAGACAAATAAATCATACCTGTTTTTTGTTTTTTTTCAAAGGAATTGGTAACTAGACGATATTTGTATTATACTCCCAGGACTCTCTCTCTCTCCTCTCTCTCTCTCTCTCTCTCTCTCTCTCTCTCTCTCTCTCTCTCTCTCTCTCGCACGCATGCATATGTGTAAAGGCCTGTCCACACTAGGAAATATTGTTTGCAAACACTTTTTACCGTATATATGTCTCCCATCCAAAATGGAAACATTTAGTGTTTCTGTGTATATGTATATATACATATGCATAATGTATGTATATATACATACATACATTTACATACATACATACATATATATAAATATAAATATATATATATATTTTATATATATAATATATATATATATATATATATATTTATATAATATAGATATATATATATATCTATATATATATATAATATGTATATTTGCACATGTACAATGTTATATATATATATATATATCTATATATATATATATATATATATATATATATAGATATATATATATATATATATATATATATATATATATATATATTATACATATTATATGAATACTTTTCAATTGCGCCAGAAACGAGGCAGCAGGATACGCTAATTTTTCTAAAAACTTCCATATTACCCATCTCTTTTTCTTTCTCTTGTCCCTCCTCGAGTGCATTAAAATAGCCAAGTAGATTACAGAAGCTACTGCACCGACAAGATATCCTGGCGACACCTGAGGTCTGGACAGGAAACATTGTTTGCAGACAGTTTGCAAACAATGTTTCCTAGTGTGGACAGGCCTTTATAACATGTAATGTAATAATTTAACTATGAGGTGTGAAGATGAAAGGTGTCAGCAAGCGCAAAGACTAAACAACGAACTGGAGCGAGGTCATTGGAAGTTCTGTTGTCAGTTAACGAATACTTATTATCGATATCTATCTTAAATAACAACAGTACTTGTTACGATACGATACGAGTCGGATGTAACTCTTGATTATTCACTAACTAATTTATCATTGTCTTTATATTACAAGCCGTGAATCAATTTCACGTGTACGTATTCATGTTTGTTAACACGCAAGCGAGACTGAGATTGTTTGTTGCTCGACAGATCGGAGGGCAGGTTATAGAGCGTACACATGTTCTTGTCGTTTGTAATAAAACTCGGAAAAATTTACCCCAAAAATGTAGATAGCGTTTTCCTTAACACATCCCTAATAGCTAATCACTAATGGCTTCCCAGAAGCATCATGAGATAACAAACCGGTGACTGCTTGAGAGCAATACACTAACATATGCACGCCGATGGACGTGAGGAAAAAAATGAGGAGAGAAATATGTATATGAAGGTATTTTTTTAAGGATCCAGTCTCTCTCTCTCTCTCTCTCTCTCTCTCTCTCTCTCTCTCTCTCTCTCTCTCTCTCTCTCTTATCCAAAGGAGAACCTGGAAAGATTTAGAAGCGTTGGTTGTTTAGCATATGGTGAGGAGGTGAGGGCACCCGGAAACAACATTATGCTTATAAGGAAAGCTTTTTCTGTCGGAAGTGAACAAAGGGGAAGAAAGGCCATCGTTGGAGATGAAGGCAAAATGTAGCGATGACTAGGATAGGGAAGAAAGATGGCTAGAACGTTCAAAGATCTAAAGGAGTGGAAGGGAAAGGTCGTTTTGTGAGAAAAATGCAATGAACGGGTAATCCCAAGGAGGTGGAGGGCTTGAGAAGAACCAGTTGCTTCAAGACGTCCCAAGAGATGTCTGAAGAGACAGGGCAAATAGCCTGTCAGCTTCAGGAAGATCTAACGTTTCTCGAAGGGTCATCCGAAAGAACCCCTTGGTCAACATCCGGATGGATGCATCTCGCCAGTATTATCATGCGGCCTCTTTTCTGTTAAAAGGGGTCATGACAATCTCGGCTGAACTGAGGATAATATATCCATATGACAAACGAAATATTTTCTGAGTTTATCCAATTGAAGTTGAATTAACTTTTATTTCTTTGCCCTCTCACTGAGGTCGAAAGCTGATGTTCTTCCTCAATCAAAGATATTTTAAACTAACAATGAAATGATTCCGTCATTATCATGCAAGTCACTCACCTATGTTAGTAAACTACGCCAGTGATAACAGCAATATTTTGATAGTGTGGGCTGGAAATGAATGTTTTTTATTATTATTATTATTATTATTATTATTATTATTATTATCATTATTATTATTATTATTATTATTATTATTATTATTATTATTATTATTATTATTATTATTATTATTATTATTATTATTATTTGAGGGGAGTCCTGAAATAAATGGTGAAAAATAATTGCAGGTCTCTGAACAGAAAAGATATGAGAGAGAGAGAGAGAGAGAGAGAGAGAGAGAGAGAGAGAGAGAGAGAGAGAGAGAGAGTAGAAGATACAACATTCACTGTATAGTAGCAAATACAAAAGTAATATCAGAGTAAATCGAAATAATGGGTGTAATAGTACTTCAGGTAATATATTGTATTTTCATGAATAATTTGTTAATGATAAATATAATATAAACAAAATCACGTATCTGACGATGAAGAAGAAGGAAAGAAAAAGTACAAATATCAACACGCAGAACCAGAGTCCCTTACATAACCTGCAAAGTTCATAACTTCCTCAGAACCATTCGCTACACACACACACGCACACACACACGTGCGCGCACACAAACCTATCCAATTTCATTCTCCTCTCGTTAATCACGAGGATACGAGCTGTCTTCGCTTCATGACCCTTTCGTGCAATTATTTCCCCAGTTGAAAGCGCCACTCTTAAAATGAGGTCGTTGGCGTCCAAAACATTCTTTCAGCGAAGACAAAGGGAAGACACCGGTCAGTCAATAAGGACCGCACTCTCGCCTCACCGACTTTGGATGACGTTTATCTTGTCGTTACAAAGCAAGATTTTAGTTTTCTGTAATTTCCTATCCGTCCTTAGATCTTAAAAACTACCGAGGCTAGAGGGCTGCAAATTGGTATGTTGATCATTCAACCTCCAATAATCAAACCCACATTGCAGTCCACTAGCCTCAATAATCGACAACACAGTCCACTATCAAGCCGTGTCTGATGTTTCAAGCGCCATGGCTTTGAGTTTCTTACAGCATTATACGTTGTACAAAAAACTCCGTTGCGCGGAAGTTTTCTTGTCTTTTTTATTATTTCATCGATTTTGTGATTTTTGGTCTGTTTTTCTGGGGGGGAATCTGTTTTTCTAAGTAAGTATCCATCTGAACAAGCGTACTGCACAAAATTTGCACATTAACAACGTTACTCAACTATTTTCGTCAGCAAACATCAAATTAAATTTTGGAGGTAGAATTATTTCTTTCATCAAAAATCCCCGTAGGTCAGAAACGCACGCGCACAACTGAAATAAATTTGATTTTTTTTCGCTACAGCAAAAAATAAAACAAACATGAAGTGATCAATATTGCATGATGAAAGCAAGCGCCATTTTCTCAGTTAATTACCAGGCGACGATGAGGAACCATAAAGAATAAATTCGCGTTCCCGAAAGAGCCAGGTATGAAATTTCTTTGGCGCAGATAATTGACAATTAACGAGGGGAAAATGAATTTAAAAAACCGCGAGGGAATATGACGATGCAAGATACGAGAAAAAGGAGGTTCATAAGAGATACTCCATATCTAGTTATTTCTATGTTGTCATATATTTGATAATTTTATACGGTGAAAATCAATCTTTGGTTTACTGGTTTCATTATTTTGTATCTTTGGCAACCCTTTCAGGGAGATCTGTATTTAATCTAAGTGTATAGAGTACTTCTTTTAGAAGCCACAATGTCATGAAACTACGTTTTGAACCATAGAAAATATGAAAATGTAAAGCTAAACGTATAATTTGATTGGATAATTGAAGAAGGTGCTTGATAGATCTCTCTCTCTCTCTCTCTCTCTCTCTCTCTCTCTCTCTCTCTCTCTCTCTCTCTCTCTCTCTCTCTGTGAAAAAATATAAATTTATGGTAACAGTATTTTGCTAACTAGAAAAAAGAATTAGAACCAAATAAGAGGAATTACTTTAAACTCATCATCTTAGTTTTGAGGAAATTGTGGGTCATGAAACAAATACGAAATGATTGATGTAGAATGAAAAGAAATCTATAATGATGTGATATTAAAAAAAAATAAAAAAAAAAAATAAAAAAAAAATAAGAAAAAATTTAAATTTCGTACATAACAATTTTACGATTTCATTCCTCATCTTCTGTTATATGAAATAATAAATCGATTTGGTAATGCATAAAGCAAACTCCTGGCTAATATTTGACGGAAAATATACTGCAATAATCAGTTACTTCTATCAACTTCCCTTCAACAGGAAACATGTAATGACGAATTCACTATTATATATATATATATATATATATATATATATATATATAATATATATATATATATATATATATATATATATATATATATACGTAATATATATATATATATATATATATATATATATATATATATATATATATATATATATATATATATATATATATATATATATATATATATATATCCTATCAATAACCTTTTCCTTACTATACGCTAGACTAGATATGACCTGGTACGTTTATATCCCAGGATATTCCTGGTTCATAGTATCACCCTTCGGTAATCATTCACCTCTTCAAAGCTAAAGATTTCCCAGAGGATATGGCTGTACCCGAGCGAGAAATTTTTCTAAGGGCATTACATGTGTGGCGGAAGATTTTCACTGGTAAGGATGATGGAGTTTAAATCAAAATAAGCACGCATACCCATACCGGCGCGCACACCAACATAACCACAAACACACACACACACGCACACACACATATATATAGAAATATATATATATATATATATATATATATATATATATATATATATATATATATATATATATATATAGATAGATAGATAGATAGATAGATATATACTAAAAAATAGAATAATTAAATTAGTACAGCCTAACACCTCAGAGTATAACCTCTGAGTGACTAAGAAAAGCATTATAAATTCTACGTGTTGTCATAAAGCTTGCAAGACATCCTATTCATCCTACTGTTTATATATATGATTCATTTATTTATTAGTCGTAAGTTCCTCTCTCTCTCTCTCTCTCTCTCTCTCTCTCTCTCTCTCTCTCTCTCTCTCTCTCTCTCTCTCAAAAAGCAGCATTCAAATGATTTTCTTCGAGTCGTAAGCTAAAAATTTTCAACCGCATCGGAATGGTGAGACACAGAGGAGAGGTAAATGGTATAAAGTCATGTGACGCTGGTATTTTGAGGTTTTATGTATTAGGAACATCATGTATTAGCCAGATAGAATCTAACCTGCAGTATTCATGGTTGATTCTTGAAAAATAATATACTCTGAGAAATGGGAGACATTTATAAGACATATCCACGTCACTGACAGAAAGGAAAAGAGCATAATTCACAATGTAGGGGATGATTTTTATTGCTGAATAGTTTGGACAGATTACAAATTCTATTAACGTTATTTTTCCTTTAATTGTATGTTCACTGTATTGATGAAAACGTAACTAGCGTGCCATGAAGGGAGGCGTATTTCAATAGGGTATATTTTGACAATTTCATCCGTATATGAAGATCAGTTTGTCTGCATTAGCAAGACAGATCACCTTACTAAGGATGAAGAGGTCAAGAAAATAAACCTAAATTTATCATTAAAACTGTTGATTTCAGTACTATTTCATTTATTTTTTTTTAATAAGACACAATAAAGCAGATGTCAGTACTAAACATTTCGATAAAACATTAACACAACAAAGAGAGGGCTCATATTTACTGTATAAACCCTAAGTGCGTCTGAATGCAGGTATATTGCACATCTGTTCCATTAAAGACACCTCTGATACGCTTTAATGATGAAAAAGTAATTTTATGAGAAATTGACCAACAGTATAAATTCTATTCAGTTTGCGAACACGGACACTTACTCAAAGGCAGGACCTACTGAGAGCAATACACTTCTGAAACTCAAACCTGTATTAAGGACAGACTTACATAGAAAATGCTAACATCAATCTCTGAGACTGAGAGAGAGAGAGAGAGAGAGAGAGAGAGAGAGAGAGAGAGAGATGATCATGATGAGAACACAGCAAATGGTCAGGGGAACCTGGGGTTTCACCGCGGATGCTTGAAAGTCCATTTGTTATAATATTCAAGCGTTGGACCCTTTCAAAGGAGGACAGATACGAGAATCGGTGACATTATCATATATATAACTCGTCCCCCTCCCCTGAGGGGACACAGGGAAACCGAGGAGCGTCTTGACGGATTATACAATGCTTACATGTGATAGATGGTCGCTGACCTTCCTACTAAGATTGGACTTTGAAATCTGAAAGGAATAAACGTTGGACCCGAAACGAAGATTGCACACACAAAGTGTGCATTTCACCATTTCCTCAGAATTCTGGTTTTTGAAGTTGCATGCAGTAACAATACGTGTGCTGACTAAAAATGTGTTAACCTTGCATGAATAATAGTTTATGATTTATTTACTATAATTAGCATAAGCTACATGACACCAAACCAAATAAGTTAAAAAAGTAAGGTTAGGGGATAACCAATCATGGTGAATAATATTACAAAAATAACATCTGGTAACAGACCGAACGCTCTCGTTTGTCTAGTGATTGAAAGGTTATTTCTATGAATCATCTTAACAGTAATTGTACAGTGTATAGGTATATACATCGTCTATAAGATGATATGCTATATACATCGTCTATAAGAGGACAAGCTATATACATCGTCTATAAGATGTCATGCTACATAGTAATGTTTCCATATGATCTTATAAAACTCTGCAGTTAAAACATTTCACAACCATTTCTGAGGTCAGAGCAAGAGGAAATACGTAGAAGAAACGGTAAAATGGCCCCAGTAGGTAAGAGATAGGTCAGTGTTTTGAGCTGGTTGGGTCATATGGGAAGTATGGATGATCATGAGGAAACGAACCGAGGACCTTGCAAATGCGTATCCAGTGCTCTCAAACTTCTTTCTAGTAGCAACTGGATTCACATGATGATTGCCTCTCTCTCTCTCTCTCTCTCTCTCTCTCTCTCTCTCTCTCTCCTATATTTTCAATTTTTGAATCAATCGCTCTTGCAGGTATTGGGAAGCTGACGGGTGCTACGAGTGACAAAAACAATCTAATTCCCTTTTCAGAAAAATGAAGGTATGAAGAAAGCACATAAGAACTTAGGCGTCTATCAGAGTCTTCCCGAGATTCAAAGACAGTATCCTTTCTCTCTCTCTCTCTCTTCTCGCCTCTCTCCTCTCCTTCCTCCTCTCTCTCTCTCTCTCTGTCTCTCTCTCTCTGATAAAATAATGGTATACAATTTAATATTAACATTTCGTATAAGGTATAAGGTATCATTTGCATCTCAATTTTCTACATCGACGCCGAAATGTAATATTTTTATGTTATATCAAGTAAGACATTTCTAAAAAAAATTAAACTTTGTTCTATACTTTATTTTTATAAGATCATTTCAAATTAGATAATTTTGCAAACCTTTGTAATCTACATTGCAAGCCTTTGTTGAAAACTGGTCTGAATCTTTGTTGTTTCGAACTGTAGTATAATTTATCTGCCTCTGTGCAAGAAGGCTGTAGTAAATATTGCTTGAATTGTCCTTTTATAGCTGATATATAAAGCCGTGTTTCCTTGCTTGTCAGGAGAATCATCTAAGTCTACGGCTTTTGCAGTGGCAGTCAACTATATTTGCAAGGCGAGGTCATTGTCGGATAGCCTTTGGCTTCTTCAGATGAAGCTTATAACTGTTAATAATCCTCTTGATATATCAAATCCATGACAATAATTTTGGCACTACTGTATCGTTGTATTCCATCTTGTGGCCTGTTCGGTGTTACCGTTGAAGTAGTAGATTTGCTTGCAAGGGCGGAGGGGAAATAAACTTTGGCTCGTGCTGACTCACAGTGACTCCCATGGCATTGGTTCTACATGTTGCAACTTGTTAAGCTTACTGTTCCAGCTTATTTTGATTTTTAAAAATATAAATATAAAAACTAATCAACTTAACGGTAGATGAAGGAAATGTAACGTACTTTCCGCAAAGGTCTCGGGATTCAAAGGAACCTTGCTTAGCTACGAAAAAACACACACACAGTCACAGGCACACACACACACACACACACACACACGAAATAAAGCAACAGAACCGTTACTGAATGTAGTTTCTATTATGGTACGTCCAACTTATACATTATGGGTATCTTTTTTTATCGGTCCGTTCTCTCCTAAGTTTCAAAAGCTAAGCTCAAGGACTGGCTAATCAGACAAATGTATCTAAAGTGGACATAGAACTTGAAACGGTAGCAAATAAATCTCAGGGTAAAAATCCTGCATGTTTTCAAGAAAAAATGAGGTTTGTGAAGAGAGTGGGGAGAAATGAAGTTTCCGCTTCTTGTCCAAAAGACCTGAAAGTCCGATATGAGAAAAAGAAGTATATCTTCCGAGAGATGGACGAGTGAGTATCTCCCTGAATCCGCTGAACTGCTGCTGATGAAGATGAATCAACTTGGGGCGACTTTTATGAGATATTAATTACTTTGGAAGGAGATAAAACTGCGAAGAAACTGGAAGGATCACAAGGATCTTCAGATGGAGGTATTTCTTTAGGCAATGAAGTGAAAAGTAAAAATACATATTTTACGAAAGCAAGGTATCAAAGCGATAAATTTCAAAATATTATGAATAATACATAAATTATTCTTCAAATACCTGTAGTGTTAGTATTTACTGCAATAAGAACGAAAAATGTAGTTTACAGTCCAGTCTATAATTTCCCTTGTTCTACAGGTAGAAGTCAGTCAGTCAGTCTCTCTCTCTCTCTCTCTCTCTCTCTCTCTCTCTCTCTCTCTCTCTCCGCTAAACGTTTGCTCAACAATTCTAAGAGGTTCGTATTTGTCAGACTTTCCAGGAAAGTGAGTCCTGGTATCCGTTTGAAGTTGTTTACAATTGGAAAAGTTCGACTAATGCGATGATTAGACCGGAAGCTTTGATGTAATAAAACCCTAATTAGGAGAGTTAAGAGATGCCTCGCAGATCATTGTGGTATAATCACTTCCAAGAATCATGGATTATTCCGAGGCGTAGCATACAAATCATTTCAACTTAGAAGCTGGAATTGAATATTTATAAACTTTCTTGACTCGCATGTCCCATAGCTAAACTCGTTAAACTTGTTAAATATGAACAAGATCAGCATAATATTTCAGAAAATAATTTGTTGAATTCATATATACTTATAGCATGCATATACATAGTAAGAGTCATTTCCATGCATCCAGTCCAGCGCAAGTGATGTTAAGATTGTGCCAGAGACCGTTACATGCGCTGGATTGGATGCATGGAAAGGATTCTTACTATGTTATATGCAGGGTATGTATGTAAATGAATTCTGACCAAATTATTCTGAAACAATTATGCTGTTCTAGTTCAACTCCCTCTTTACTTTTCAGTGTCCATATCATAATCAGATTATAGTAAAACTGCTTCGATATGGATGTCTATTGTTTAGGGGGGGCGGAGGGGAGAGGGGGTCATGTAACAAAACAGACGGGGTCAGGGAAAACAATAGAGGCACGCTACTACTCAGTTATAATGTCTTATACTGAACTCGTTTCCGTTTTATTTAAAAAAATTACCTGCGAGATATACGAATGGTACATTTTTTTATTTACGTGTTCCATGTTCGAGTGATACACGCTGGAGCTTCTTTTAAGTTGATTCGATGGAAGTTGTTCCATTTTCTTACAATTCCTACTTTCTGAAGAAAAAACAGGAATAGGTTTCTGTGTCAGATCAAACATTACCAGGGCACAGAAGGAGGTTTGTGCTTTACTTTTTAAACAGAAAGTACGTAATAATTATATATTTTTTTTATCTATATCACATGATGCATACCTATGCGTTCCGTTGAATTAAGTCTAAATACCGTAACAAAGGGATCCTACTGTTTAGCGCCCACCTCCTCTGAGTACATTATCCCTTCCTTTGAGCCTCCAAGAAGCTCGCATTGCACCCTGTGGAATGACTGCAGCATTTTGAAACTTACAAAAAGAGAAAACCAAAGAATCCGGCTTTCGATTTATGACTTACTCTGGTAGCAATCCATCGGCCAATCAGAGACTTCGACACAAAAGAGCTCTTCAATATGTTAGCGAATTTTCGAAAGTTGGTTCGAGGACACATTTTCGACGACAGGGCAAACATTTCGAGTGATACTCAAGAGATGAAAAAAAATGAAGTTTTTGAAAAATTTTTTGGGAGGGGGAAATTGCTTTTTCTTTTTTTGCTTTTTTCTGAGCGTTTTGAAATTACAGCTATGCAATTCTACTAGAATTTGAAAACAATTTTCAATTGTTTAGTGATCGTTATTACTTGCCTAGATTTTATGAACTTTCTCATTTAAGAACAATATACTTTACGAGCATATTTCTTTTTTACAAAATATGTAACTTCTGAAAACTGAACTAGAAACAATACACCGGAGAATTCGACAAAGGGAAATAGCAGGCCCTCGTGAACTGCTTCATTGGACTTGCAACGTCACTCACTCTGCAGGCGTTTGGAATCTCATCGTAATCTAACGACCGCGCAGAGAGCGTAGCCTTCATCCGCCTGCAGCGGTCACTTTCAATTTGCAGCAACTCCTCCAGCCCCGTCTAGATGGTACAGGAAGTCATTGTCGACAACGTAACTGTTCAGCGTAGTAGGTGAAGGCTTTGCGCAGGATTTACCACAGTTTTCAAATGAAAGCAGCAGAGAACTGTGGCTGAGGTTTTTTCGGTGAGCTTAGATCTATGGCATCCTTATTATCTTATTCATGATTTATTTTTGCTAGAACCTTAGTTGTGGGCATCGTAAATATGATTGCAAAGGGATAAAACATCTATAATAGCTTACTTTAGTCCTTAGTAGCATGATTGTTGACCATATATATATCTTGACAAGATTACACTAATCTAGAATGCTAGTCAGTAAAACTTCACAAATGTAACTCTTGATTAAACGTCGATCTCGAAGTATGTTGAAAGTCCATGAATCATCATGAAGAGATAACATTGTACTTAATTAAGGTCAGTATTTGATAATAAACATTGCCAGCGTTTCCTCGAATCTTATCATTTCTGCAGCCCTGAAAAAAATTAAATTCTCCAAAATAGTCAACCTCATTTATCGTTTTTCCATCTTTTATTTCGTCTAATTACTAGATTTATTTTTATTTTCGTCTCTCTCTACATATGTAATGCATTCTACTAATGAAGCTATATCATTAACCAAGCGATTATTTTCATTGGGATCCAGATTAAATTATCGTTAATATTTGATATTAGCTCGATAAGACGGTCATTCGACGATTGATAAAAAACATTTAATTCAAGATTAATCTATTCTCAAAGGTCCCGCATAAATGTGTTTTAGTTTTGCCGAATAACATTGGGGGACCAGTGAAGAAAGTTATTTCAGTAGAAATAGCTTGCTTCTAAGTTGGATCTTTTCCTCTAGTGTTCAAAGCAAATACTTTTTCAACCGCTTTTAACATTGGCAGTAAAGACATTGATTCAAAATAAAAAATAAAAATTTTAATCATTTTAAAAATATCATGATAAATAATACATTATTTGAAAATACACATAAAATACATACAATATTTTCAACAGAACCTCTAATTTCGCTTGCAATAATGTCTATAAAATGGAGCAACTGCTCCGCGCAAACACCACTGTGAAGGTATACAATTACTGCAGAGAGTCATCCTAATCTCAGGCACATAATTATGAAGAGCGTTAATATCTGTAAGGTATCTAATGAAAGGATTCCATTTTCCGTTACAAAAAGAATTTTGGCAAATGAAGAAGAAAAAAATATGCCCCGTGAGTTTTTTTTTTTTATTTGAATAGAGAGGGATATTATTTTTTTTTACATCTAATTCAAAATGCCTTACTTGCCCTGAAACTTTTCCCATTTGAACTTCCTCGCAAAGAAGTCTATTTTGAACTACCAGCCTTCCTTCGTCGATTGCACATTCATATGCAAAACTACGACGCCATGTGGCAACAAAAAAGTGACAGTGTCAATTAGATAAGGAATCCAGACTCCTGGCGCCCATGGGCATTGCCATACACTTCAAAATCGAAGTGGGGAATCATTTTGTTTTTTTCAGGAAACTTTCAGCATCCTTAATTCTTGAGATGATTGTTTCTCACCCATAATTTTCTAGCGTTTCTCAAGATCAATTGAACCCCCCTCTCTTTCTCTCTCTCTCTTTGCACTTCAAAATGACAATACATTACACACCGAATTCTAGTCGACTACTTTGTAGGTTACTCATTTTCGATAGAGTATTCCAGCGCCTTCACAAATTATGAACACGAGGGGCAATCCTGAAAATAAAAATAAAAGGAAAATGCAATAATGAAGGAAACACAAATTGTTATAAAAAAAATAGGGAAGGAAAAAGGACAAGCTTGTTCGAAGCAGATATCACGTTCAAACAGAAGACAGGGCTTAAATATTTAACAAGAAAGCGACAGGACACAACGAGAGATTAGTGGAAATATTCTCCATCAGAAAATATAGGTCACTCTGTCACTGAGAACTGAACTTTATTCAAGCACTTTGAATCTGCGTTTGGAAGATTTTTTTTTTTTAATTCATATAAAACTTTTGGAATGACTGACAGAAACTGATGCCGGAAGAGAGAAAGAAAGGATAATGATAAAAGTAATAAATTATTATTATTATTATTATTATTATTATTTATTGATTATTATTATTACTTACTTATTATTATTATTATTAACCTGCTCTTTTGCATGATGCAGAATGCTATCAAGAAGAATAAAATAAATGGACGACGATATGCGTGGGTGGTTAGATGTGTCGACATATAGAAGCATACACGCACGCGAGCACACACACACACACACACACACACACACACACACACACACACACACCACACACCTTGAACGAATCACGAACCTTACAACAGCAGAATGACCGGCTGAAATGACACAGGAACTGAATAAGGAGCGAACAGTTTAAAACTTTCAATGCAATCAAATTAAACCCGGTAATGTCATCCATAGCACCATAATAGCTAGGAAGGAAATAAAAATTTAGATGAATTTAAGTTTACCATTCCGCAACCGTACCATATGCAAACGAAGGCCTCTGGAGCAGCACAGCAGCACTTGCCAAGTGGATCCTTAGATACCCAAAAGCGGTCTAAAGAGGCTCTTGGATCTGACAGACTGAATGTCCAAACTGGAGAGGGAAGGGAATAAACGTATTCTTTCTTTGAAGCTTCAGAAAGGAGGGGAAGACAAGACTTGCCGAGAGAGTAAAAATAACGTTGATGATAATAATGGGAAAACAATGATTACTTATTTCACATATGATCGAAATTTGTCCCAATCTATTTACTTTTAATTATTTTGCTACTGAGATTATAAGTGAAAGGGAGTTATCATGACACTCCCGCCCCTTTCTGATAAATAAATGATTTCGAACCATAGCGTTTTCTTTTTATATTGTATCAGAGACGTTAAGCTTGTCCATTTATTAATGTCGAACTCGTTTTATATATTATTACCTTATAATAATAATAATAATAATAATAATAATAATAATAATAATAATAATAATAATAATAATAATAATAATAATAATAATAATAATAAAATAAAATTACAAGACAAGTAAAGTCTCAGTCGCTCCAGCAAGTGCAAGTTATGTGCTAATCTCCTTACCAGGCAAAGAGTTTGTCTAAAGAAAAATAATTTGACGGGGCTTCCACTCGCCCACATAAACGCACACTGCAATAAAACTCTTTAATTTTCCTCCAAACAAGGACGGTTTTTCTTCCATAATATAAACGTTCAATAAGTAAGAAGGAGGAATACACACTTCCAGAAGTTTCATGATGATGTCACTGTCAAGGCTTTAGCTAAAACATAGCTTGACTGTCCAAGAGCCCGTCTCATATAAGCGTCATGTTTTCCCCATAAAAACGTCGTAGGATTCTCAGTCGAAATAAGCAGTTTCAAGCGTGTCAGAAACATCTGAATTTCGCGTTTCCAGAATGACAGGAATCGTAACCAGAGAGTCATGGAAAATATTATATTGCTAGGGAGGATGTAATGTTTATCCAGTGTCACTGACTAAAAGGAAATATATCATCTTCTCAGTGTTACAATGTAGGATATTGCTAGGACTCTCTTCTATGTGAAGACACCTGTAAACTTTCTAAATGTACATGGTAGTGTTTTCCTTCTTAACACAATTTGCATAGACAAATATTTATAATAAAGTTATGAAATATGAGACCTGAATCATAAATCAGTCTACGAAATACCAAAGTTAATTATATGAACATTTGACAACGTTAATTTTAATGTCATAAAGAATTCTCATTCACCACTAATAACATAGAAATGTTCTATATATATATATATATATATATATATATATATATATATATATATATATATATATATATATATATATATATATATATATATATATATATTAATCTCCAACGTCTGGCTCTGAGAATAAATGAAGAATAGGTTTCCCGAACAAGATATCAACCACAAATTACACACGGAGCTCGGGAGATTCACTTAAAAAATGAATTTCTTATCCACTTACAAATTAACTGTTATCGATATGAGAACAGAATTTTTGAAAGAAAATAACTCATATTTTATAGCGTATATTTTTTTTTAATTAACCATTAGAAGGACTGTCCAAAATTAGAGCTATGCTTTTCATTAAGAACTGTATGCAATGACGCAGCTGTAGATTTCTAGAAATGTTACTTAAAAAATAAAAAAATAAATAAATATATAAAAAAAGAAAAAAATATTTTAAAGTAGAAATTATTACATCAAAATGTCCGCAAATATGCATGTAAAAAGATAAACACATTATTTAAGCCTTCACTGGCGCAACAAAACAAAAGCACTCGTGAGTGTTTGAGATTATGGCATATATCACATTTTGTATCAGAGAGAGAGAGAGAGAGAGAGAGAGAGAGAGAGAGAGAGAGAGAGAGAGAGAGAGAGAGAGAGAGAGAGAAATTATCTTCAAGTAAAGTCAAAACGATGGCCATTAAAGCTCAGAATCAAGTAATTTATCGCGAAGGAAGCTCCGGCTTCAGTGCTACCAGCTACTAAGACAATAATGGGAGACATAAGAGGATTCGAATGCAATGAACGGAACCGATGGAAACACGAGATGAATAAAGCAAAAGTTAGGAGTAAATTGCGACTCTGTGGCGGAGGAGTATTGTATTACGATTGGATTCTCGGACCCCATGTTTTATTTATGCTCATCAGTTTGCTATTTTTGAATGAAATAAACTAAACAGATGTCAGTCACTCGAACAAAAACCCTTTTGTGGACCCTTAACCCATCAAGAGATGTTACTGTAAGATCATATTTCACTAGAGGTGGGACTGACCCATCCTCACTATCAGGGCATAGTCTGTGGCAGTTGAGAATATGCCAACAGTGCAGAATAAGTTTATATATTCCTTAAATTCAGATTTCCCTAAAGATATAAGAGCTTAGTTGTGCCTTCCTCTGGCATAGCAAGGCAAAAAAAAAAATCCTGCAGCTATCTAATCAGAATAAAGATTTGCCAGCAGCGTAAGAACCTGCAGTGCTTATAAATAATATCCTGGTCTTTCATGAAACTTGCTTGTGTTTCTTGAAGCTGGCAAATGAAAACAGAACCTCTGGCACCGTAGGTCAAGAAAGAAAAGTACATTATATCCTACTTTGAGAGTCGGTTAGCTGATGACATGTCAGTGCATTTTGTTTCAAAAGCAGGAGGGCCTTTGGGAACTAACCAGTCTCTT
>NC_087210.1:65151950-65164450 GCF_015104395.2 Macrobrachium nipponense
ATATAAATGGATCACGGTTCGATGTGATAATTATTCATATATATATATATATATATATATATATATATATATATATAATATATATATATATGTATATCGAGCTACAATGTCCTTTAATATCCAATTCGCTCTACCTCGGAATTAATATATTTTCATATATGCTTAACCGAAGGGGAATTTTCTCTCGATAATAGATTTACCTGTACTTGGGCGAGAACGCAGGTACATTGGCGAATTAGATATTAAAGGACATTGTAGCTCGATATATGTATATGAATCACGGTAATGTCGTCAATGATTTATGCTGTATCAGATTCATCGATAGATTTATTTTTCACCATAAGAAAGCCTTTATGTTGTTGTAGATGGATTCTTAATTTTTCTCGTCACTTAAGACTACATTATCCAATCTATTGAAAGACAGATTTAGTAAGCATTATGAATAAAACATAAATTAAAAACGTTCTCCCCTTTAATGTGTCTAGAATAAGTTTCTTTGTAAGCTACTTACTTTCACTGAAACCTGAAGTGAAAAATAACAGGAAAACGGGAAGTGTTTTACTTAGAGAGAGGAAAAGGGCTGCCTGAGGGTTGAGACCCATTTTTTTTTTTTTTTCCAATTACCAATCAGACGCAACTACGCTTCCCTTCCCTTTCCTCTCTAGGGTTAAGTTATCTCTTTTTCTGTTTATTTTTTCCTTTAACGCCATTGGGCCTGGTTTTTATCTGTCTTGAGAATTTACGTTTGAAAGTATAATTGAGCCTATATTGTAATATAATATTGTAGAGCTTTTTACGTTTCTCTGTCTCTTGAAAGAGCAAAACAAAAAAAAATTAAATATTATAACTAGCAACGTAAAGAAAGTTAGATAAGATATGAATCCTTATTCAAAGTGCTTATGAAACATGTACAGTGGTGAAACTTTGCACCATATCCGCTAGGGTGACAGTACACCTGAACATACAGTCAATTATTGGAAACTGTCAGCAGCAGGAAAGAAAGGTTCTCACTTATGACCAAAGATGTGTACTCTCTTTTGCAGGTAGTTGTTCCTATACCTAAAATGATTTGTTATTAAATTAGAAAATTGACAGTTATATTAGTCTGTTGTCATTACAGCGAAAATAACTACACTTCTAAAAACTATACGTATCACATATTTCTTGTCGATTAAATAAATCACGGTATAAAACTTAATTCTGTTATATTTCCTTCTACTGTATCAAAATAAACCAATATTTTAGTGTCTGCCCACCTGATGACATAATTGTTTTCTATACCCATGTGAAAGATAGAGAAATTGTCTCATGGCAAACTAGGTGACGGAGACAACAGGAAGCATTCCGAAAATTTCTTTAACGAAACAATGTAACATAGAATTATTTAGTGTGGTCAGGTGCCTTCATTATTGGAATTCTTTGTGTGTGCCAGTATGTGGAAACTTGTAAAGGATACCAATATTATTTACTATATATTATCACTATTGACAGTGGCTGACTTCCAGCACCAAAGGAGAGGCCCATATTAAATGACAATTTTTTTTTACTCACTGCAAATTTTGCGAAGTACTGGTGTGCATTATTTATTACCTATCCCATAATTGTTGTTACGTATTCCATTAATGAATGAGAATCCCATCGAAGAACCATCTTCAAATATCTCATTCCTTTTGTTAGATCTATTCAAAGAAAGTAGTAATCCGATTCTGGCCACAAGGAAGGAAAATCGGTGAGATTAAATAGCATTCAAGAATTACAAATATGTCGGCATTCTGTTAAAGGCGACACAAGATGAATGTTGAGTTTCTCATCCGCACTAATCCGGAAACCAAATCGTGGAATGGAGTGGAATGGGATATGAAATCTAGGCCAACGGCCAAAAGCTGAGACCTACAAGGAGGAGGTCATGCATCGCTGAAAGGGAAGCTGAAGGTCAGGAGGTTTTACAACAGGTGTAGCAAAAGGAAAACCTCGAAGCAGCTGAGCTACGAAAATAATGTTAGGAGAGGGTTGAGGGAAGTAAGATAGAAGAAACCGAATATGAACGGAGGGACAGTAAAGGAATGAAAGGTGTTCCAGTTAGGGGGCCGAAGGGAAGCTGCAAAGAACTTTAAGAGGGCCATAAGACTTTAACCCATAGTTTTATTTTCTCCAATAAATCTTGATAAAACGCATATAGGGAGTTTCCATATATTATGTATTTGATATACAATGAGTTTTGCTTATTCTAAAAAAAATAATGTTAAGAAATTTAAAATAAATAAAATACAAAATTAATAAATGTTTTCAGTGCAAATGGTCGCCTACTTTTGGAATAAAGTTATTTTGTTTGTTATGCATAGGATCGCGTGAGGTGCACTGTCGGCACTACCTCCCCTCCCCACTTTGAAGGGAAACCTAATCACGTTGCAAAGTTTATTGCAGCAAGAATATCACACATCATAGTTTTATTCTTCTGGTAAATAAGACATCAAAAGAATCCGGAAAATTCGGAAGAAAAGAACTTATTTTATAGCTGCTGCGTCTTCGTTTAACCTGCCACTTCCCATTTTACTGCTGACCTCTTTTGCGATAGAAAGGGTGATTTATTTCCTCCCTTTTCAGTTTTCATTCCTTTCCTTTCTCCCCGGCGAATGTATGAGAATATTTTTTTTTCTTCTCTTATATTTAGCTCATTGTTTCTTGTAACCAATATTTCTTTTCTCTTCGTAAATTGTTTTTGAATTTGTGAGAATGTCGATAAGACTGGGGTATTTAATATCTTCTTTACATTACCTTTCTATTTCCATCACTTTTGTTCAGGCTCGTCACATCATTTTCTAAAATATCGTCAGTTTAGTCTTGGATCTGCTTTTTCCAACAAATTTCAAGTAAAAGTTCTTGTGTTTTTCAATATCCAGCTCGTTCACTATGGCCATTACTCCTTCTCTCCCTTTATGATCCTCTTTCCTTTTGATCTCTATTGCGGATATTTACTTCATATTCAGTCGTATTTCAGGGGACCGGGTGAGAGAACGGAGCTTGTCGTCTCAAAGGAGAAATACAAGATACGTTATATGAGATCAGGAATGTAAGGAAAAGGATAGAAAGATATTCTCAAGTGTCATGCAACTGAAAATGGTGTCTCTCTCTCTCTCTCTCTCTCTCTCTCTCTCTCTCTCTCTCAACTGAGTGAATGGAGGTGATCGATAACCAGAAAGGTTTTTGCTGTCGGAAACAGTCTTTAACCCTATTATTCAGACGCTCTTCTTCAATATGGAAAGAGATGAAGGCGGATTGACTAATAAGGTAGGGAAGGAGGAAATTATCCATAATTTTTAGTGTATGGATATATTTATAAGTTCCGGAATCAAATATTCTCCACACTATTATTTATGCGTCATATTATCACCGAACTCCTCGTATCTCTTTGTCAAGAAAACTTGTGTGCAGAGATCTGAAAATTGGAGCATCGGCGTAAAGAATATATAATTCCCCTTTCAGAGTATTGATCACTGGTTTTTCCATGATTATCTGATTCCTATAAAGATGACGCACAGGGCTCACAGAGTTCTGGTGGGGAAGCTGTAAAAAATGAAGGAATTTTCTTTTTCAGAAAAGTTAGGAAATAATTCTGATTGTCATATTAGCAGTCCTCCGGTTGAAACGATTGAAAGTCTATTTCTAAATAGGACAGGTGGCTATATTCAATCATTTAATGACTCCCAGTTTGTTTCAAATCTAGGTAAATGATCCCATTTCATTCCGACCTGAGGTTTTATATAACGCTTAAATTCTCATTAGCTCTTGATATGCAAATATGCACAAAATGGGAGACATGCGAAGGTTGAATGGTGTGGGATAATAATATAGATAGCCGTGCAATGACGTGGATTAGCGATGACAGAAGTAAACAACAAAATGTTTTCCTGACATGGATATGTTATGTCTAATGAAACGATACTGTCTGTCGTTGAGCTGATTTATTAGATGCTGTAAAGAATGCTATAAAACAAGACTTTACATGCAAAACTTGCTGCTAGTTGGAGATGCAGATATCTAGCTGTTTTGTTGATCATCCAATAAGAACAATTCACATGATGTGCATAATTCTAGGCAGCTGTGGCGATCAGCATCCCCTTTCTTGAATTTTGTTCTGTACGTTTAAAGAGCCTGACTCTGTGATGCTATTATTGGCGGGAGATCCTTCTAATAGACATTTATTGCTCCACCACCTTTGATAACCATGTTCTCAAATCCTGAGTTGCGAGGTAATCTAGCAATTATGGCCTTCCACCTTTCTTTTGCTTAAAGGGTATAGTAAGTGTGTATGTAACCTTTTCATGTCTTTTTCATTCTCTGAAACTCGAGATACTTCATTTTCGCTAACTCGGGGAGTTAGTCTACAAACTACTTTGTTGTTGTTGTTGTTGTGGAAAAGCCTAAAAAGGTATGAAAAAGGCATTTTGCGTTCAGTTAAAGATTCAGGAATTTTAGGATATGATACTTATGATTTAATTCTATTAGAATGAAAACATAAAAGATAAATAATGTGCATGTTAAACAGTGCAGAACAATTATTCATAATTAAATACAACGTATTTACTTTAATTTTCGTGGTGAAACCACGTTCTATTTATCCGGAGATTTTAGCAGCACTCCGAATAAGCTGGAGGTCGGATCACACCTTGTTGTCTTTTCACCCAACATGAGCTAGATTTTGCATTTCTTGGTGTAGCAGAACAAAATATAAAAATATTCTGGAAAAGGAGAGGAGGAAGGGAAAATATACATTTCTCATCAGCTGGCAAACGTAAAAAAAAAGTAATACAGGTAAGCCCCAAAATATTCTGCAATACAACATCCAGAAACCTTTACCAAGGCTCTAAAAAAAGATGTTGACGTACTTTTGAGATGAAACCACGGAGTTAATCTTCCGTTTGAATGTAAAGATGCCGCAATAGTGTCACGTCTTATTCAGGAATATTGAGGATAAGACACGTGTTATGAATGTGCATATTTCGCAATGGTTCTCTGAGAAAAACTAGGAGTATCTCTCTCTCTCTCTCTCTCTCTCGCTCTCTCTCCTCTCTCTCTCTCTCTCTCTCTCTGCTCTCTCTCTCTCTCTCTCTCTCCTTACTTTGCAGTTTTCTTTATTGGTATCATTATTAGGTATAATTTATTCATACCTTTGTGTGTATAGGAGACGATTTCCAGGATATATTCTGAATTCGACCCAAGTCTATCATGAAAACAATGTGTTTCATGTTGATTTTCCTAAGGAAATATCGGGGGAAAAAGCAAACCAAAACATTTCTTGCTTAAGTTTTAATGAACATTTTTCCAAAACTGCATTAAGTTGGTGATATTTTCATTACCTTGCACTTAGACTCAGAAGTCAATATTGACCTGCAAACGATAGTGAATTTTTCACGGTCCTTATTTTGTATTATTTACCTCTTCTAATTAACATGTAATCGTTTTCTAATTGATTCTTAATAAAAAACAAACGGACAAATATGATTTACTCAGAGTTGTCCGCTTTACACGAAGCTATCACAACTAGACTATAAGCGGCCTAATTTGAAGACAGAGAAGAAACTTTTGAAAGATTCTTTCCGATTTTTTGAAAACTAAATGAAATTTATATATATATATACTATATATATATATATATATTTTTATATATATATACATATATATATATATATATATATATATATATATATATATATATATATATATACATATATATATATATATATATATATATATATATATATATATATATATATATATATATATATATATATATATATATATATATATATATATATATATATATATATATATATATATATATATATATATATATATATATATATATATATATATATATATATATATATATACATATATATATATATATATATATATATATATATATATATATATATATATATATATATATATATATATATATATATATATAATATATATATATATATATATATATATATGGTCGTTTCAACCAGGCATGAATAAACGGTATTTCAAATTGTGCGCAACGAATCGCGGCTTGTAGATAAAGGAAACACAATGTTCTGTTACAAATCAAAAGAAGGAATTATTTCCGGTGTCCTGGTTATACTTCGGCAAACTCTGTCAATAAAACACATGACATATTGTTGCTAGTGCAACTGCTATAATAAAAAATGATAAGAACATCCCTAGTTAAGAATTTCAGTTAGTTTAAGATTAATAATGTATAAAACACAGAAGAAAACATCAAGGAAAACTAGCAGAACACTACAAGAAAGCTAAAACTTCATAAACGAAGAAGGCAACGAAAGATTAATTTGTTCCATGTATATTTCATTCGATTACTCATTTAGGTACATTGTATATATTCTAAGAAACCTTCGCTTTCTCTGACACTGAAACTAATAGAAAGATGCGTTTAAGGTATATACATAAGTACAACCAAGGAGAAGAGTCCCTTCTGACGCAAAAATCAGGATCGAGAAAAGGAGAAAGTAAAACGTTACAACCAACGATGAATCATTTCCACGAGGGCTGCCTAAGCATCGAGGCTCTTATCTCGCTGTTCTTGAAGACGCAGCAACTCGTATACAAAAAACCAGTAATCTCATTTTACATCGAATTTCTTACCTTCTCATCCTCGGCTGATAAACTTACTGGGGCAAGAGCCTCCATCATGATGGATGATGTTAAACATAGATTCTAATCTCTCTCTCTCTCCTCTCTCTCTCTCTCTCTCTCTCTCTCTCTCTCTCTCTCTCTCTCTATATATATATATATATTATATATATATATATATATATATATATATATATATATATATATATATATCGAATCTATCTCTCGCTCTCTCTCTCTCTCTCTCTCTCTCTCTCTCTCTCTATTAGAACAGAAATCATTTATGAATGGGGGAAGGACTTACTGCAGTTCTCGTGAATGGATGACGGACTGATTAAAGTTGCCCCATCCTTTGCTGGAGGAAGAAGGTTTCTTGGCGTTCAGAAGGCTATGTTTAGAATGTGCAGCTTTGTTTCAGAGTTTCTTTCCAGTTTTCCCAATACCTATATTTGTTTTCACCCTTCAGGGTCCAATATCTTTCATAAGGCTCTGACTCGAGGTCTCGCAATGCGTTTTCTTTCAATTTCTCCCTTTCCTTTTTAAAACTAACATCATTTTATAATTTCTTTGAGAACATCCTTTTGTTTTTATTTCTATACTTCCTAAAATACAATATTCTAATGAATATTTTCTGTATCGGTCACAAAACCGAGGTAAATATTTAGAAAAGCCTCTTATGTGCTGTAGGGTGCGTTTTATAATTTTTCAGTGTGAATAAATAGAAAGACTGGAATTATCTTCCGCATTATTTGCTGACATAAAAATGATTTAAAGGCTTATTTTTACAGCTTCATCCGACATGAGTACTATGTTATACCCGAGAGGGTACTGCTTGGGGAAAATATTTCAATCCTAAGAAAAAGCGTCAGATTTAACCACAGTCTAGTATGCTAAGAATTTAGTTCTTTGTTTTTATATAAAATTACTTTCTTTCTTTACCTCTTCTATAAATTCAAGTACTTTTTAGGGGCAACAGTCATTTAACACTGGCTTAGCCACAACTCTCACAGTCAGGTGTACGTTCAACGTTGTTTTAGAATTAATTTGCCTATTCATAATAAAACCAAGATAACGAATATTAAAGATAAGCAGATCAATCAGACGCCCAATGCCGATTAGCATGATTTCCTTTCACAAATATCTGAATTTCTGCAGTCAGCAAAAACAGTTACATAAAGCATTACTGATAGTTACTGGTATGCTTGTGTGAAATGACAAGAAGAGTAAATTCAAAGCTAAGACTTCATCAGATACTGCTGACTTAATAAGGAAGACTGAATAACAGAAAACCGAGAATACTTAAATGCTTCGCTTTAGAACCAAAACATCATACAGAAAAGATGCATATTCATATTATAAGAAAACCATTAGCTACAGTATAAAAATTAATTATTATTAGTCTCGACTCTCTGTGGGGTAAAGCTTTGAGTGTGAATGAAAAAAAATTATCAGGGAGGCCGGAATACATTTCCCATAATAAAAAATAATGTTAGAAGAAATTTCTAAGCCAACTGCAAGACACTTAAAATAATTTTTTTTTTTCTTTTTTTTTTTTTTTATGACCATAACTTCACTGGCATTACGAATTCCAAGTTCGTTTGAGTACTTTGTAAGGCGATGAGAACAGGGAAAACAATTCATTCCTAGCGGAAAATTATTATTATTATTATATTATTATTATTATTATTTATTTTTTTTTTTTTTTTGCTCTATCACAGTCCTCCATTCGACTGGGTGGTATTTATAGTGTGGGGTTCCGGGTTGCATCCTGCCTCCTTAGGAGTCCATCACTTTTCTTACTATGTGCGCCTGTTTCTAGGATCACACTCTTCTGCATCAGTCCTGGAACTACTTCAGCTTTCTAGTTTTCTAGATTCCTTTTCAGGGATCTTTGGGATCGTGCCTATGCTCCTATGATTATGGGTACGAATTTCCACTGGCATATCCCATATCCTTCTTATTTCTATTTCAGATCTTGATACTTATCCATTTTTTCCCTCTCTTTCTCTTCAACTCTGGTGTCCCATGGTATTTGCGAACATCAATGATGATGAATCCTTTTCTTTTTTTGACTTTGTCAATCAACGTCATGTCTGGTCTATTTGCAAGTACACCCTATCCGTTCTGATACCATAGTCCCCAGAGGATCTTTGCCTGATCGTTTTCTATCACTCCTTCAGGTTGGTGTTCGTACCACTTATTACTGCAAGGTAGCTGATGTTTCTTGCACAGGCTCCAGTGGAGGGCTTTTGCCACTGAATCATGCCTCTTTTTGTACTGGTTCTGTGCAAGTGCCGGGCATTCACTTGCTATGTGGTTTATGGTTTCATTTTCGTATTGCACTTCCTACATATGGGAGAGATGTTATTTCCGTCTATCGTTCTTTGAACATATCTGGTTCTTAGGGCCTGATCTTGTGCCGCTGTTATCATTCCTTCAGTTTCTTCTTTAGCTCTCCCCTCTGTAGCCATTGCCAATTGTCATCGCTGGCTAGTTCTTTAGTCTGTCTCATGTATTGTCCGTGCATTGGTTTGTTGTGCCAGTACTCTGTTCTGTCTGTCATTCTCCTGTCTCTGTATATTTCTGGGTCTTCGTACTTTTATTAGTCCTTCTTCCCATGCACTCTTTAGCCACTCGTCTTCACTGGTTTTCAGATATTGCCCCAGCGCTCTGTTTTCGATGTTGACGCAGTCCTCTATACTTAGTAGTCCTCTCCTCCTTCCTTTCGTGTTATGTATAAGTCTGTCCGTATTTGCTCTTGGGTGTAGTGCTTTGTGTATTGTCATATGTTTCCTGGTTTTCTGATCTATGCTGCGGAGTTCTGCCTTCGTCCATTCCACTATTCCTGAGCTGTATCTGATTACTGGCACTGCCCATGTGTTTATGGCTTTTATCATATTTCCGGCGTTGAGTTTTGACTTGAGTATCGCCTTGAGTCTCTGCATATATTCTTTCCTGCTTGCTTCCTTCATCTCTTGGTGTTTTATATCCCCTCCTTCCATTATTCCCAGGTATTTGTATCCTGTCTCATCTATGGTTTGATGTTGCTCCCATCTGTGGTAGCTTTATCCCTTCAGTTCTCGTTACTTTGCCTTTTTGTATGTTGACTAAGGCGCATTTTTCTATTCCAAACTCCATCCTGATGTCCCCAGATACAAATCCTTACAGTCTGGATTTAGGGTATCTATTTTCCCTTGATGCTCTTACCATACAGCTTGATGTCGTCATGGAACATCAGATGGTTGATTTTGTTGCTCTTTTCTTGAGTTGGTACCCGGCATCCATCTTCTTGTAGTACTTTTGTCATGGGAATCATGGCTACTACGAAGAGTAGTGGGGACAGTGAGTCGCCCTGGAAGATCCCTCTCCTGATATTTAACCTCTGCTAGTCTTATTCCTGAGCTTGTAAGTATTGTATTCCAGTTGCGCATTGTATTTTTGAGGAAGCTGATGGTATTTTCCTCTCGCCCCATATATTTCAGGCATTCTATTAGCCATGTGTGTGGTATCATGTCGAAGCTTTCTTATAGTCTATCCATGCCATGCTTAGGTTGGTTTTCCTTCTCCTACTGTTATTATTATTATTATTATTATTATTATTATTATTATTATTATTATTATTGTTATTATTATTATTATTATTATTATTATCATTATTCAGAAGATGAAACAAAATATTCATATGGAACAACCCACAGGGTCACTGACTTGAAATTCAAGCTTCCAAAGAATATTGGTCATTGGGAGGAGGTAAGACGAGGTAAAGTGAAATACAGAGAGAGGGACATCAATTATTAATTAAGTTACATTAGTAAATTAACAAATAGATAGATATGTCTCAAAAGGGTAGTAATGGATTGCACCTTCGCTTGAACTTCTGAAGTTCCAATTGCACGACTTCGCCTGAGAGGCTGGAAGTTCCACAGTCCAATGGTGTGAAGGATAAAATTCCTCTGGAACTGAACAGTTCTATAGCGAGGCAAATTTACTGCATATTGGTGCTGCTGTTCAGCGAATCTGGTTGCTCTCGACAGATAAAGGGGATCAGGGAATGAATTGTGAATGTGAGATATCTCTTTTGAAATACAATTATGGAAAAGTGACAACAAGAGACCATCGTCGATGGTCCAAGTCATAACTACCATTAGGAAACAGAAACCTATTACCACGAACCACTCTATGTAAAAGAGATAAATCTTCGCAGAAAGCAGTCATCCAGACCGGAGAACAGTATTCTAGTAAAGGAAGTATAAATGACCTAAACCAGACTGTATTGATTTTATCAATGTTGTAAATATATGAGGCTTTATGAACAATACCTAACTTTTGTGCGGCATTTGCTGAAAACTTTCATTAGATATTTCCTCAAAAGTTAAATGTGAGTCAAAGGTTACACATTGAAATAGTTAAAGCTTCAGACTCGTTCAAGCAAACAACTTGAGCATGGGAAGCATAACCCAAGGAACTTGGTTATTGAAAGTTTAATGATAGCATAAAACCAATAAAGCTGTCAGATTATACAAGGACTCCAGATTAAAGAAACTAGAAAAGGAAGCAAAGAATTGAATATTTTGCAACATAAACCGTCCATTATGACAGCATTTGTAAATACTGAAGTCATATTAGAAAAAAATCACCTTTAAGTTTGTCGGCATAAGTCAAAAGCTTGATTGCTGTTAGTTCATAACTGGAAAGTACAATAAAGAAAAAAAAGCGTGATCTGCCCTTCAGCTTACTCGGGGCACGTGCTAAAAATCTACAGTAAAATAGCGCGTTGTTGTTTTCCCAACGAAAACTAAAATGAATACGTTATATTCTATTAGAAATCATTTTTCTGTACTGCATAACATGCACGTTATCTATTATTTTACATTTGGACTCAATAAATAAAACATAGATATCCTTTCCTAAAAAATTCCTGTATCTTTAACTCAACGTGAAACACCTTTTTCAGACCTTTTTAAGCCTTCTTCCAGGGTTTTCGTACACCCCACCAAGAACAACAACAACCAAGAATAGTTTGTAGCTTATTCCAAAGTAAGCGAAAAACCATTGTTTTTAAGGACGGTATACCTTACTAATATCATTGTCATTTCCTCTTAGCTCAAGATATATTGTTCGGTAGCTGATGCGTAAGTTAACTATTTCCTAGTGAGAAAGAAACTTTTGTACACATTAGTAATACTTTCAAGTTGTTTTTCGTCAGTTTTACGGTGGAAAAGACAGGTAAGTCATTTTATCATTTTGAGATGATGAATTATTTTACTCTTTTATCTTACAAATGAAAACTCTCCAACACTCAAATATATCACCCAGGATAATAAATTTAGTTTTCTAACATGTTTTTACGTTTATTTGGAATCAGCACGAGATTTTGCTTTAGTTTCTTTTCTTTTTCTAATAGGCCCACTATAGGTTAACGAAGATATTTGACACGGGAACTGATTCATAAGCAATAAAGAATAAAAGTTATGCTAAACACAAGGCAGTTGCTTTAAGAAATTTACGATACGATTTAATAATAAAATAACTATTCTAGGTAATTAATCATCAAAGAAAACAATTGTGGTTGGGGGGCGGGGGGGGGGCGGGGGGGAGGGCGGGGGAGGGGGGGGGGTGGGGGGGGGGTAAAAGCGCGAGAATTTATTTATATCTCGTCTAAAGTGTTGAATGCACCAATTGTAGTCATTCGAAGGATATCTTTAACACCTGCTGCTGACACTGCCTGTTTGTACTTCATGAACTATTCATACGAGAGGCGATGAGTCTACTCATGTAAATAAGAATTTAAACATTGTGCCATTTTGCGTTACACTGAATGTCAAACGAAGGATTTGTAAATATATTTTTTCAACTGCGTT
>NC_087210.1:65171950-65174450 GCF_015104395.2 Macrobrachium nipponense
GGCTCCCTACGAGACTCGTCTGTTTGTCCAATCATTTCAAAGCCAATTTCACAGCATTAAATGTTATACAACTCCTGAAAACAGGAGAGACGAAAGACAATAACAATTAACGCAATAATGGCAGGGACCAACTATTTATACAAACAGACGTACAAACTATTTTGAGCAAACTATATATAACGATCAAGTTAGAGAACATGAATAGGTTAAAAGCTTATGCACAAAAATGCATTTTAAACAAAATATGTTTGTATTATGGTATAATGCTTGAACTAATTCAGCTTAAATGAAAACCTTTTCAAATAATTGCATGACAGAAAGACCAGAAATTCATTAGAATAATTAGTGGCTATCTTAAGCAATAGTATCTTGCTTATTTTGATTAAAAAAAAATTGCTTTCATAATTTCCGCTTACAAGGGGAGTGCCTACAAATTACTTTGTTGTTGGTGGTGGTGGTGGTGTTTCTCGACCAGTTAAACATACAGAAATTTCAGAGATAGGATATTTCTGATTTATTTATTTTAATGAAAGTGGGAAAAAATACATAATGTCCTAACATGTTAAGCGGTACAGAACAATTATTTCTAATAAAATATAGCAAATTTATTTTAATTTTCGTTGGTGAAACACGTTATTTGACCGTAGATTTTAACACGCGGTTTGAGTAAATTGGATCTCGTATCACGCCTTGTTTAGAGTAACGTTATTATAGTATCTAAGGCAAAAATGAATGTATAAAAAAAAAGACGTTATAATCTATAAATGTAAGACTATATATATCAGGCACATCATATATCTACTGTTTCTATACGGCATGAGTATATATCACATAAGTACAACATTTAATATGAAAAGTAATTTGGATTCTATACTAAAAGCCTATGCCTACAGATGGCATATTATGCATAATACCCTATTACTGGTTCATAATTACATCAAGAGACTTTTTTTCAGTCATAGATATCAAAATATTGTTTTTATACTCGGAGCCTATAGTACCCACTCACCACCCGACTCCCCCCAAACTCGCCCCCCCCCCTCTCTCTCTCTCTCTCTCTCTCTCTCTCTCTCTCTCTCTCTCTCTCTCTCTCTCAGCATAACACTAAAAATTTCCAATACCAAAATCGAGAAGAAATCTCGGTAGAAATTTTGAGGCAAAGAAAAAGAAGTATACTGTATCTGTTCGTTTGTGCTTCAGGTATTTTTAGGGTACAAAATATTTCTCAAGAAAGTACGTAATAACAAAAGCAACAAAAATAATATTGTCAACATAAATCGCGGAACATGAATACCAATCTTCTCTACTCTTAGCTTCATTCATATACAAATCAGGGTTTGCATATTTTAGGAACCGTATTTTTTTGTTGGGACCACAGGAACACGAACATAATAATTGCACTCACACGAACGGGAATAAACCAAATTGGAAGATAAGCATATCTCTTTTGGGACCAATAGCCATCAATGTCAAAACACTTTTGACAAACGAATAGTCCCTTGTTAAAAGTAAAAAGTACAAACTGGGTACTGATGCCCTGAGAATTGCCTATGGCTTAGGGTACAAGTAAAATGCACCTCAAAGCAGAGGAGAGCCTAATCAATGGTTGTGGATCACTGGGAAAGAATGAATACACCCAAAAGTAAATGAAATATTTTTGTTATCTCCTGTAACCAGTGGCAACCGCACCTTTAATACCCAAGGGATCACGGAAAAAGAAAATAATAGAATTCTGACAAGTATGAGTCACCCAAAGACTCAGGTCATTGAGATAGAAGGTACATTCCCTGTGCTGATATTGCAAGAATGTATTGTAATAATTAATGATTTAGAAAATTGCTTGAATTGAATTGAATGTATAATTTATATCAAAGGCGAAGCACTGGGATGAATGAGGTCATTCAGCACTGAACGGAAATCGACGGTAAAAGGTTTGAAAGGTGTAAGAGGAGTAAAACCTCTCGGTTGCACTATGAATTAATTGTTAGAAGATGGTGGAAAGTAAGATGGAAGAAAGAGAATATGAAAGGAGGTAGAGTAAAAGGAACGAAAGGGGCTGCAGCTAGAGGCCAAAGGCACGCTGCAAAGAACCTTAGGTAATGCCTACAGTACGCCACTGAGGGCACTACGCCAATACGGTGATGACTTAGAAAGGGCATGAACTGAGTCTTAGGAGTTTCAAAGTCTGTAGACAAGTTGTGTAGAGAAGAAAATTTGCTTCATAAAAATGAGCAGAGAAAACTACTCATTTTAAGTCTTAGTGAAACATGAAGATACCCAGCATGCTTACATAGCATAATCGAGAAGATGAACGGTCGGGATCTTAATGAGAAACTAAAATATAAAGGACTGATAAGGACAAACAATGTGGGCATAAATCCGAATAAGAGTTTGTGCATCATGTGTTTGTTATGAAACAGGTAGGTGAGAACTTTGAAATACAAAGAAAAAGATGCACATGGTATAAACTGACCTACAAATTGCAAATGACAGGGAGAGC
>NC_087210.1:65179471-65194471 GCF_015104395.2 Macrobrachium nipponense
CAATAATTTGTCTGAATACTACATACATACATACATACATACATATATATATATATATATATATATATATATATATATATATATATATATATATATATATATATATATATATATATATATATATATATATATATATATATATATATATATATATATATATATATATATATATATATATATATATATATATATATATATATATATATATATATATATATGTGTGTGTGTGTGTGTGTGCGTGTGTGTTGTGCGTGTGTATGTGTGTGTATTGATAATATATGTAGAATCTACTGATCACTTTTTTAAAAGATACACATGCAATTTTAGTGACAAGCATATCCAAAAAAAAGAGCAAAGAATTCAAGAAGTTAAGAGTGCATCGTGGCTATTAATATATATATATATATATATATATATATATATATATATATATATATATATATATATAATATATATATATATATATATATATATATATATATATATATATATATATATATATATATATACATATATATATGCCTACTATACATAAAGTCAATTCCTAGTATCTAATCTATATCTCTAACAATCTGTATTATTGCAGTTAAACGCGAAGCTTAATTTATATTCAAATCTAACATTAGTTGTATTATTATGCATAAAGATAATATATACATACATAAATTCCGGGACCTTGTCTCTGGATTATGGAATGAGTTTCTCAGAGAAAATATCGGAAGCTGATACACCTCCACATTTCTTGGAAGTGAGAGGTGGAAAGGGAGGTTTAAGGACCAGATCTTTTCTCTCTGACTGGAAAGGAGAGAAGTTAATTCCTTCTCATCCTATTACTGTAGGAGCTCTTGAGCCTCGGGTGGCCCGCAATATGAAAGGATTTGGATGGTGCTGAAAGGAGGGGGCCACGTGTAACATGGTCTCTATATATATGTTTTTTCTTACTAAGTCATGATGACACTGATAACTCTTTATGGCGATTGCTAAAAAAAATATCATGTTAAGGTTTACAATGTCAATATAATGACTGTAAAGAGAATTTAAAGAAACATGAGATAAAATTGTTAAGATATGAAGTATAGTATCAAGTTAATCTCCAGCGAAGTGTAATTCAAAACTCGATTGTATTTTGTTTAGTAATAAGAGGCGTTGATACAGTGAACGACGTATCCTTCAATTTTTTTAATTACCTTATTAACGTTCGTTTATCTGTCTATATGTGGATTTTGACTCACCATAAGGGACTATCCAGAAGGAAAGGAGTTTTCTTTTAATTATATGCTTTCGTAAGTCCATATTTTGTTGGCGCAATTATAACGTCTGCAAGACTGTTTCCTCTATAAAGGGAAATGTAAAAGGCAAAAATCGTGGATTTGGAGAAAAAGGTTTTCTGGTGTACGACATTAAGGTGTGGAGGGATATATACATATACGTGTATACATATATATATATATATATATATATATATATATATATATGTATATATATATATATATATATATATATCATATATGATATATATATATATTATATATATGTATATATATATATATACGGATTCCAGGTGAAGATATGAAAAGGCATACAGCAGGGTCCATAAAACACATCAACAAGGCCATAGTTTATTCAAACGAAACGTTTCGCACATGTTCTATGTGCATTTTCAATCTGTAAATATAACATAAAAATCATTAAAATTTACAAAAAGACATTAAAAAAAATATTAAGAGAAAAAAAAAGGGTTATTATTAAAAACTTTTAAAATTAACATTATTTAAAAAGGTTACAGTAAAAAAGACCCAGTGCTCACCAAACCATTCAGAGGAGAAGGAGAAGAACGAATGACCAAGATTTGACACCAACCTACGACTTCAGTTATGCGAGATAAAGAGGAGAGGCGGAAACGTTAGAGTTTAAAGAAGGAACAAGCCGTTTGATGTATAATGACTCAAGGGTAGTTAAGTAATCACTATGGCTCGTACCACCAATAATGGAGAAATGCTTTTTGTTGACTTCAATTTTACATATAGAGGCATGGTTCTTTATATTAGAAAATTCGGGTTTACTCAGTTTCTGGCCCGTTCTATAACTGTATCCCATGTGGCTACAATATCTCAACTGCAGTAACCTGCGACAAGATCCAACATAAAATAACCGGGGCATCCCGGGTCACTTGAATCATTTATAAATAATGTTGGACCTCATGAAGGTCTGCAGCTTGTCCTTGTAGTTAAAGAATACGCCAATCTTGAGTGGATTGATTGGAATTAATTGAATATTAAGGCATTCAAATTCATGTTCAATTATTTGTTTAATTTTGGTTGTAAAATTGTTGGATCTTGTCGCAGGTTACTGCAGTTGAGATATTGTAGCCACATGGGATACAGTTATAGAACGGGCCAGAAACTGAGTAAACCCGAATTTTCTAATATAAAGAACCATGCCTCTATATGTAAAATTGAAGTCAACAAAAAGCATTTCTCCATTATTGGTGGTACGAGCCATAGTGATTACTTAACTACCCTTGAGTCATTATACATCAAACGGCTTGTTCCTTCTTTAAACTCTAACGTTTCCGCCTCTCCTCTTTATCTCGCATAACTGAAGTCGTAGGTTGGTGTCAAATCTTGGTCATTCGTTCTTCTCCTTCTCCTCTGAATGGTTTGGTGAGCACTGGGTCTTTTTTACTGTAACCTTTTTAAATAATGTTAATTTTAAAAGTTTTTAATAATAACCCTTTTTTTTTCTCTTAATATTTTTTTTAATGTCTTTTTGTAAATTTTAATGATTTTTATGTTATATTTACAGATAAAAAGCACATAGAAACATGTGCGAAACGTTTCGTTTGAATAAACTATGGTCTTGTTGATGTGTTTTATGGACCCTGCTGTATGCCTTTTCATATCTTCACCTGGAATCCGTGGATACGTCCGTGATGTTGCATCGGCTTCTTTTCGTCTTTCTCTTTGCATTCCGGCTGAGACTTCGCCGCATTCAACACTTTTCCCAGCTCCTTCGACACCGTTATCCACCAGCGACGCTGACCACTTCGAGGAAGTTGGAGAAATTGACCTTGAAGGAGGAAAAAGCCAGATGTGACTTGGACTTCTTACAGTATTGCCTTCTGAACGGAGTACACCCTAAGTTCATCAGATTCAAGCTCTACAAGACATCGTTATATCACACTGAATTTTACCGAAACAACCTGGGACGAGCTACTTAAGAAGGAGATAGAGACGAAGCAAAAGTTTATCGAAAGTACTCATACGATTGTTTGCCAACTACGAGAACAACTATTTCAATATTTATCCATTATTGACCGTTTTCTGTACCAGAAACTTTTTTGTAATTTTGTAAATAATTTTGTCTCCTCTGTACAATTACGACATCAAAAGAAACTAAAAGCCTTAGGTGTTGTTACTCCCAATTTTAATCACAGGAATTACTGTATTTTTAATTTCTCTAACTATGTTCTCTCTAAAAGAGAAGAGTTCTTGCTCTCGTTTGGCTTGGATTTTTTTTGCCATCCTACAGACCTAAGTATGCAGACTTCTACTTTCCTTTCGAAATGCTTTTTCAGAGACTCAAGGGTTTAAATTTGGTCAATGACTTAAGTGGTTTACAACAAAAGTTATCGGTTCTTTTACATAAGACTTATACTAAGTTAAAAGTATCTTGGACCCCGTTCTTCAGGAAAGAGGATTTGAAGATTTTGCAGAAACTAAGTAAACGGGATAGTTTGGTTATTTGTAAACCAGACAAAGGAAAAGGTGTGGTACTACTAAATAAACAAGATATATTGATAAGGTTAATAACATTCTTGCTGATAAACACTAAATTTCGATCGCATGGTGAACCAAATTTTTTGGACATTTACAAAAGAGAAGACAAAATTAATAGATTTTTGAGAAAATTGAAAAAATGAAGGTATTTTAGATGAAATTACGTACCAGAAACTATTTGTGACAGGTTCTTCGTTTTAGTATATTATATGGACTCCCTAAGGTACATAAGGAAGGAGTCCCTATTAGACCCATTAAGGCAGCCTATAACAGCCCTTCTTATGCAATATCTAAATACCTTGTCTCACTACTCAGTGAATTTGCTTACAACGAATTTTCACTTAAAAATGGATATGAGTTCCAGAAAGAAATAGTCTTACAAGATGGTGATCTACACATGACAAGCTTCGATGTAGAATCTCTTTTCACAAATGTGCCTCTGAATGAAACCATCAACATTATTTTAGACAAGATTTTTTATGACGATCACACAGTGTTTCATGGTTTTAATAGACAACTTTTTAAGACGTTTCTTGAGCTTGCTGTGCAAGACTCAATGTTTGTTTTTAATGGTCAACTCTTTTCGCAGGTCGATGGAGTTGCCATGGGCTCCCCATTGGGGCCTGTGTTCGCCAATATTTTTATGTCTTTTTTAGAAGAAAACTTTTTGAACTATTTGTCCACATATATGTAAACCTGTCTATTATAGACGATATGTTGATGACACCTATTATTCAAGGAGCCTTGGCAAAGTGAGATATTTTTGGAACATATCAATAATCTACATCAAAATATAAAGTTTACCATGGAAAAAGAAAACGACAATTGTCTACCCTTTCTGGATATTAATGTAAGCAGAGATAATGGTGATTTTACAACATCTGTGTATCGGAAAAAGACATACACTGGACTTGCTAATAACTTATATAGCTCATGCTTTTAAGAATTTTAAAACTAAATTCCATATAATAACTTCTATAGCTCATGCTTTTAAGAATTTTAAACTAAATTCCATATATACTCTAGTTTATAGGGCTCTTCGATATTCTTCGAGTTGGTCTCTTTTTCATAATGAGATTTTGTTTTTAATCAATTTTTTTTCACAAAATTCTTATCCAAAAAACGTGGTTTTTAAAGTAATTAACAGGCTGTTGTCACAACACTTCTCTGATCCAACACCCTCTTATAATGTCCCAAAGAAAAATATATTTGCCACAATCCCGTTTATTTTTTCGGACAACAACTTTGCAACCAAAATTAAACAAATAATTGAACATGAATTTGGATGCCTTAATATTCAATTAATTCCAATCAATCCACTCAAGATTGGCGTATTCTTTAACTACAAGGACAAGCTGCAGACCTTCATGAGGTCCAACATTATTTATAAATTCAAGTGCCCGGGATGCCCGGTATTTATGTTGGATCTTGTCGCAGGTTACTGCAGCTGAGATATTGTAGCCACATGGGATACAGTTATAGAACGGGCCAGAAACTGAGTAAACCAAACCCGAATTTTCTAATATAAAGAACCATGCCTCTATATGTTAAAATGAAGTCAACAAAAAGCATTTCTCCATTATTGGTGGTACGAGCCATAGTGATTACTTAACTACCCTTGAGTCATTATACATCAAACGGCTTGTTCCTTCTTTAAACTCTAACGTTTCCGCCTCTCCTCTTTATCTCGCATAACTGAAGTCGTAGGTTGGTGTCAAATCTTGGTCATTCGTTCTTCTCCTTCTCCTCTGAATGGTTTGGTGAGCACTGGGTCTTTTTTACTGTAACCTTTTTAAATAATGCTAATTTTAAAAGTTTTAATAATAACCCTTTTTTTTCTCTTAATATTTTTTTTAATGTCTTTTTGTAAATTTTAATGATTTTTATGTTATATTTTACAGATTGAAAATGCACATAGAACATGTGCGAAACGTTTCGTTTGAATAAACTATGGCCTTGTTGATGTGTTTTATGGACCCTGCTGTATGCCTTTATATATATATATATATATATATATATATATACTATATATATATATATATATATATATATATATATATATATGTATAAACGTGTAGATATATACATAAAATATACATGTATATACATTCACAAACACACACACACACATATATATATATATATATATACATAATATATATATATATATATATATATATATATATATATATATATATATATATATATATATATATATATATATATATATATATATATATATGTATATATATATATATATATATATATATATATATATATATATATATATATATATATATATAAATATATATATATATAATCACAAGATAGAAGGAAACGTGACACTATTATATATATATATATATATATATATATATATATATATATATATATATATATATATATATATCACAAGATAGAAGGAAACGTGACACTATTATATAATAAAGCGGTCATGGATAAAGCCGTAGCTAATTAAAACACTGCCTTTCATCAGTTAAAACTGATCAGCAGTAAAGCTAGTCAGGAGTAAAATGTTCCACTTCTTAACTTTGCATTGACGCCGTTCCGCCAACACGAAAAGTCTGTTGCTTTGAACACATGCAAATGCTTTTTTAGACAGATAAGGGGAATATATGAAAGCTTCGCATAACTGCACCTGGACGCATTTCCGCCTTTTCAGCAGATTAACTAAGAGTGTTTGTGATCGCTGTGTGTAATTGTTCATTTATATAGAACGTTCACTTATTAGTAGATAAGGCTGGTTATATACTCTATGTTCCTTTACATCTTCACTTGAAGTTATCTGTAAGTCGTTGCTTTCACTTATATTTTGGTAAAAATGTCTCAACTCATCGTTTATATCATTTCCTTTATTTAGTGTAATGTAATTCTGTGTGCATGCGAGGGAGAGTTATAAAAATGTGATATGTACAACTTGCCCACTAATACAAAATGTTTTATGTACATCAAGTCACTCTCATTAAGAGCTGCCTAACATTATATAGATAAATCTAGATTAGAAAGTTTAGTTCAAATGATATGTTAGTTCATGTAGAAAAAGAAAGCTATGGCAACTTCGATAATAATAACATAATTGCCTATGCATAAATATTGAAAAATTCAATGTATACTATACGGCATCTAAATCCTTAATGGAGTGTTTATGATCGCTGTGCGTTATCGTTCGTTTATATAGAACGTTCACTTACTTGCAGATAAGGCTGGTCATATATTCTATGTTCTTTTACATATTCACTTGAAGTTATCTGTAAGTCGTAGCTTTCGCTTATATTTGGGTAAAAATTTCTCAACTAATTATAGTTTTTATCATTATCACTATTTATTGTAATGTAATACTTTCTGTGTGCATGCGATGGAGAGTTATGAAAATGTGATATGTACAACGTGCCTACTGATATAAAATGTTTTATGTATATTAAGTTACTTTCATTAAGAGCTGCCTAACAATATATAGATAAATCTAGATTAGAATATATAGTTCAAATGATATGTTAGTTCATAGAGAAAAAGAAAGCTATGGCAGCTTCGATAATAATAACATAATTGCATATGCATAAATATTAAAAAAAAATTTAAAAATTCAATGTATACAATATGATATCTAAATCTTAATGGTATTACGTCGTATTTACACAAAATCATAAAACCATAAACCAAATATTAAAAAAACAAACATAGATAGAAAGTGGTAATAAGATTGCGTTTTCTTTTTTATTACAAGACAAATCGTCCCTATACTCAAAGTTTAAGATTTATTATTTCCCTGTGACCTCTTCCTGCAGTATTAAGGGTATTTCACCAATTCATTTTGTTTTAAATATTCGTTAAAGATTCACTACCGACAACAAAAGCTATTGCAAATTTTGAAATATCAGCCCTATTACAATCGACAGAATAGACTTTGTCAGCAGTGTTGCCACATGCACATTTCAGTTGTGCAATATAACCAGTTAATTGGGGATATTTCATATTTCATTTGCTTTCCGTAATTCACAATAATTTTCACCAATTTATTTTGTTTTAAATGTTATTTAAAGATTCACTATCGACAACAAAAGCTACTGCGAATTCTGAAATGTCAGCATGATTAAATCGACAGAATAGACTTTCTCAACCGGGTTGTCACATGCTCATTTCAGTTGTGGGGATCATTTCATATTTTATTTGCTTTTCGTAATTCAGAATTTGATTTGAGTAATGAGGGACAATCAAAGTCAAGTACCTACTTTGGTAACCTGAAATGATTAAGATTAGGTGTGCTTGTTTCGAGATCTCCTTGAAAGTCTGGAAAGGATATATTAGTCTCTTATTTATTTGTTATTCTGCTCCACTTGAAATGTGGCTCAGATCATCAATAAATTAATGGAAAGAATTAATAATATATACAACCTATAGAATATTCATAATTTATGTTTGTGATCTGGTTCATAACTAGACTATTAAGCGACACATTCCTCAAGATATTCTTTCTCCTTCTCTGGAAACTACGGTCAGTTTTAAGCCTTGAATTCCTTCTATAACTTCAAATTAAGGGATCTGTTTCAGCCCTGATTTTTCACTCTGTTAATTCCGAACGCGTCTTTAGGCAGCTTTTGGGAATTAAGGGATCCACCCAGAAAGCGCTGCTCGACAGCCTTCATTTACATCGTGAGCGGTCCCTTGATGGATGAAACGGGGAGGTAATTCTATATACTTTTGAAGTAGGTTGTAGGTTTAAATATACATATATTACTTAAAATTTACATATGGTTTTATATTGAATTTTAATGTTTTAGGTTGCTGAGACTTTTATCAGCTCCAGTTCCTTAAATTTAGTATTTGTTTTTATTTTTATTTAGGTAGCTATGAAAATTATGGTGTCTCAGATGTTACACTACAACGCTCTCTCTGTCATTTGCAATTTGTAGGTCAGTTTATACCATGTGCATCTTTTCCTTTGTATTTCAAAGTTCTCACCTACCTGTTTCATAACAAACACATGATGCACAAACTCTTATTCGGATTTATGCCCACATTGTTTGTCCTTATCAGTCCTTTTTATTTTAGTTTCTCAATTAAGATCCGACCGTTCATCTTCTCGATTATGCTATGTAAGCATGCTGGGTAACTTCATGTTTCACTAAGACTTAAAATGAGTAGTTTTCTCTGCTCATTTTTATGAAGCAAATTTTCTTCTCCACACAACTTGTCTACAGACTTTGAAATCCCTAAGACTCAGTTCATGCCCTTTCTAAGTCATCACCGTATTGGTGTAGTGCCCTCAGTGGCGTACTGTAGGCATTACCTAAGGTTCTTTGCAGCGTGCCTTCGGCCTCTAGCTGCAGCCCCTTTCGTTCCTTTTACTCTACCTCCTTTCATATTCTCTTTCTTCCATCTTACTTTCCACCATCTTCTAACAATTAATTCATAGTGCAACTGAGAGGTTTTACTCCTCCTACACCTTTCAAACCTTTTACCGTCGATTTCCGTTCAGTGCTGAATGACCTCATTCATCCCAGTGCTTCGCCTTTGATATAAATTCTACATTCAATTCAATTCAAGCAATTTTCTAGATCATTAATTATTACAATACACTCTTGCAATATCAACACAGGGAATGTACCTTCTATCTCAATGACCTGAGTCTTTGGGTGACTCACACTTGTCAGAATTCTATTATTTTCTTTTTCTGTGATCCCTTGGGTGTTAAAGGTGTGGTTGCCTCTGGTTACGGGAGATAAAAAAAAATTCATTTACTTTTGGGTGTATTCATTCTTTCCCAGTGATCCACAACCATTGATTAGGCTCTCCTCTGCTTTGAGGTGCATTTTACTTGTACCCTAAGTCATAGGCAATTCTCAGGGCATCAGTACCCAGTTTGTACTTTCTACTTTTAACAAGGGACTATTCCTTAGTCAAAAGTGTTTTGACATTGATGGCTATTGGTCCCAAAAGAGATATGCTTATCTTCCAATTTGGTTTATTCCCGTTCGTGTGAGTGCAATTATTATGTTCGTGTTCATGTGGTCCCAATTACGTGAATATAATTTAAGTCCGATATACTCGTATGCATCAAAGCAACAAAAAAATACGGTTCCTAAAATATGCAAACCCTGATTTGCATATGAATGAAGCTAAGAGTAGAGAAGATTGGTATTCATGTTCCGCGATTTATGTTAACAATATTATTTTTGTTGCTTTTGTTATTACGTATTTTCTTGGGAAATATTTTGTACCCTAAAAATACCTGAAGCACAAACGAACTGATACAGTATACTTCTTTTTCTTTGCCTCAAAATTTCTACCGAGATTTATTTCTCCGATTTGGTATTGGAAATTTTAGTGTTAGCTGAGAGAGAGAGAGAGAGAGAGAGAGAGAGAGAGAGAGAGAGAGAGGGGGGGGGGGGAGGTTGAGTTTGGGGGGAGTCGGGTGGTGAGTGGGTACTATAGGCTCCGAGTATAAAAACAATATTTTGATATCTATGACTGAAAAAAAAGTCTCTTGATGTAATTTTGAACCAGTAATAGGGTATTATGCATTATATGCCATCTGTAGGCATAGGCTTTTAGTATAGAATCCAAATTACTTTTCATATTAAATGTTGTACTTATGTGATATATACTCATGCCGTATAGAAACAGTAGATATATGATGTGCCTGATATGTATAGTCTTACATTTATAGATTATAACGTCTTTTTTTTGTCTATATATTAATTTTTGCCTTAGATACTATAATAACGTTACTCTAAACAAGGCATGATACGAGATCCAATTTACTCAAACCGCGTGTTAAAATCTCCGGTCAAATAACGTTTTTCACCCACGAAAATTAAAATAAATTTGCTATATTTTATTAGAAATAATTGTTCTGTACCGCTTAACATGTTAGGACATTATGTATTTTTTTCCATTTTCATTAAAATAAATAAATCAGAAATATCCTATCTCTGAAATTCCTGTATGTTTAACTGGTCGAGAAACACCACCACCACCACTAACAACAAAGTAATTTGTAGGCTTACTCCCCTTGTAAGCGGAAATTATGAAAGCAATTTTTTTATCAAAATAGAGCAAGATACTATTCCTTAAGATAGCCACTAATTATTCTAATGAATTTCTGGTCTTTCTGTCATGCAATTATTTGAAAAAGTTTTCATTTAAGCTGAATTAGTCCAAGCATTATACCATAATGCAAACATATTTTGTTCAAAATGCATTTTTGTCCATAAGCTTTTAACCTGTTTATGTCCTCTAACTTGATCGTTATATATAGTTTGCTCAAAATAGTTTGTACGTCTGTTTGTATAAATAGTTGGTCCCTGCCATTATTGCATTAATTGTTATTGTCTTTGGTCTCTCCTGTTTTCAGGAGTTGTATAACATTTAATGCTGTGAAATTGGCTTTGAAATGATTGGACAAACAGACGAGTCTCGTAGGGAGCCAAGGAATTGGAAGATATATGTTTTCCTTTAGGGACGCGGGTGTGTTATGTAGGGAAATGTGATTTGATTAGGACTTTTAATGTTTAGGATTTTAAAAGTTACTCAGTAAGCAAGTCGTCCCGGTTGTTCAGGTCGAACGCTTTCCACTTTGAAACGTATTCAGTCGGGTATATTAAGCCCAGGAAGGTTATGCGTCCTTTTCCTTTACCTAATTTTAAAGATAAGAAATTTTTATTTGTGATTAGTGAATATACTTAGTAACGTATATATAAATATATATGCGTATATATATATATATATATATATATATATATATATATATATATATATATATATATATATATATATATATATATATATAGATATATATACACACACACACACACACACACACACACATATATATATATATATATATATATTATATATATATATAGATATATAATATATATATATATATATATATATAATACATATATTATATATATATATATATATATATATATATACTATATATATATATATATATATATATATATATATATATATATATATATATATATATATATATATATATATTATATATATATATATATACAAATGAAAACGGCATTGAAGTACAGACAATAAACAGAGGCTACATTTTGTTTTGTTGTTATGATATCCAGAACTCATTGTGAAATAGTTTCCATCGGTAAATTTCTTTCTGTCTGCATGTCTGTCTCCCTGTCTCTCTGGATTGTTTTATCAGCTTTAAAAGTTTAAGTAATTGCAAACGCCTTTTCTCAGACGTATAAGTTAATTGAGGTGTGATCTCCATAGGAAAAATGAATATTTGTTATTCATTCCCATGTTTGAATACTGTGCTCCTCGTGACTTGTATTTCTAATGTAAAGAGGATGTATCCTGAGCTTTCGCAAATTACTTTTACCATATGTACATACATATATTGCAAGGAAAATCTGAACGGGCCATTGTCCAGCAGAAAATGCTGTCCCATAACGCTTAAGCGGCTGCCTGGGTAACCGAGCTTCCAAGAAGATATAGCGTCGGGTGGCAGTGAATGTCATAGGGAACGCTTCCAGTAGCATAACTCTTAACATGAAGGCCATTGTACGGTAACGCTTCTGTAACGTTTTATTTCTGACCTGTTATATATATATATATTATATATATATATATATATATATATATATATATATATATATATAATATATATATATATATATCTCTAATAAAAGGAGCCCATAAAAACACCAAAATGTAGAGAGAAAAGTACTATATTTCAGAGACTGCTGTCTCTCTCTCAGGTATATGAAAGAGAGAAAAGTTTACAGAAAAGGTGGTATTTATACCAAGAGATTCGTCCACAAGTAGGCCAATTTAGGTCACCCCGCTGATAATCTTCCTTTAATCTTCTTAAGCGTTGGTTGAATGAACACTGCGTCGACGATATCTGATATCCAAGCCCCCCCTTTGAGATGTTCATTACCTGCTTCTCTTTTATTAAAGCCGATTCCATCATTTGACTCTTGTACCGGCAGTTGCTGCTATAAATTACACGTGACATATTCCAGTTTATTCTATGGTTATGTTCATTTATATGGTTGAAAATAGCTGAGTTCTGTTGTCCATACCTAACTGACCTTTTGTGTTGTATTAATCTCTGGGGAAGTGATTTACCTGTAAATCCGATGTAAGATTGGTCACAGTCCTGGCATGGGATCTCATATACCCCAGAGTCTTTGGGAGATGTCTTTTGTTGACGTTAATCAGGATTTGGCTAAGGTATTTGGGTAGGTAAATGCAAAAGGGGTGTGTTGGCCCAAGGGGGTGAGTTACTCTCTTAATCGTCTCCAGGTGGGGAATTTTTATTTTATTGTTGGGTGTGTCTCTGGTCTTGTCTTTAGGGGGTCGGTAGAAAATTACGTTTGCTTTTTGAATTGCTTTCTCAATTATATGGTCAGGATACTTTAAAGATGAAAGTTGCTTGCGAATTAGTTCAAATTCTTTTTCCAGGAAATCTGGGGAACAAATTCGTAAGGCTCTTAAGAATAGGTTGCTAGCTACACCTATCTTGATAGTAATGTCATGATAGCTAAAGTAGTGAATATATGAAAGTGAGAACGTTGGTTTTCTGTATATGGTAAATTTGTATTCTGTCGTGTCTCTGATTATTAAAACATCAAGAAAAGGAATTTTGTTGTCTGTTTCCCATTCAACTTTAAATTTGATGCTGGGCGCTAATGCGTTAAATTTTGAGAGGAATTCATTAAAATTACCCCACTTATTATCCCAAAATGTTAGGATATCATCCACGTATCTCATCCACAGCATGTTTTTTGGGTTTTATTGCATTTATTACTGTAGTTTCAAAGTATTCCATGTACAGATTGGCTAAAATAGGACTTAAAGGACTACCCATACTACACCCGAATTTTTGCTTGTAAAATGATTCCCCGAATGAAAATACGTTATTAGATGCACATAATTCAACTAACTTTAATAAAAGTTAGTTGAATTATGTGCATCTAATAACGTATTTTCATTCGGGGAATCATTCTACAAGCAAAAATTCGGTAGAACAATCTATATTTGTAGTTAAAAATCTAGCTTTTTAGATCGTTCATTCACAAGCCTCTCTAATCGTATAGTCAAATGTCCCATAAAATCGTATAGTCAAAAGTCCCTTAAAATCAAATACTCAAAAGTCCCTTGTATGCATTTATCCAAAGAGCCCTTTTAATCGTTATTCCTGAGTGTGAGTGTAAACACTACAATACAAACGCAGTTGAAAAAATATATTTACAAATCCTTCGTATGACATTCAGTGTAACGCAAAATGGCACAATGTTTAAATTCTTATTTACATGAGTAGACTAATCGCCTCTCGTCTGAATAGTTCATGAAGTACAAACAGGCAGTGTCAGCAGCAGGCGTTAAAGATATCCTTTGAATGACTGCAATTGGTGCATTCAACACTTTAGACAAGGTATAAATAAATTCTCCGCGCTTCCCACCCGCCCTCCACCACAATTTTTTTTTTCTTTGATGATTAATTACTTAGAATAGTTATTTTATTATTAATCGTATCGTAAATTTCTTAAGCAACTGCCTTGTGTTTAGCATAACTTTTATTCTTTATTGCTTATGAATCAGTTCCCGTGTCAAATATCTTCGTTAACCTATAGTGGGCCTGTTTAAAAAAGAAAAGAAACTAAAGCAAAATCTCGTGCTGATTCCAAATAAGCGTAAAAACATGTTAGAAACTAAATTTATTATCCTGGTGATATATTTGAGTGTTGGAGAGTTTCATTTGTAAGATAAAAGAGGTAAAATAATTCATTATCTCAAAATGATAAAATGACTTACCTGCCTTTTCACCGTAAAACTGACGAAAAACAACTTGGAAGTATTACTAATGTGTACAAAAGTTTCTCACTAGGAAATAGTTAACTTACGCATCAGTATATATCTTTGAGCTAAGAGGAAATGACAATGATATTAGTAAGGTATACCGTCCTTAAAAACAAGGGTTTTTCGCTTACTTGGGGAATAAGCTACAAACTACTTGGTTGTTGTTGTTGTTCTTGTTGGGGTGTACGAAAGCCCAGTGGAAGAGCTTAAAAAGGTCTGAAAAAGGTGTTTCACGTTGATTTAAAGATACAGGAATTTTTTAGGAAAGGATATCTATGTTTTATTTATTAGAATCAGAATGTAAAATAATAGATAATGTGCATGTTATACAGTACAGAAAAATGATTTCTAAAGA
>NC_087210.1:65199471-65236971 GCF_015104395.2 Macrobrachium nipponense
TGTATATATATATTATATATTTCATATTAAGAAACACCTTACCTTATTAACGTTCTCATTCAGGACTGTGAGGAATTTTTTTTCCATGAGAATATCGGACAAAAATTTCATTTAGTTTTCAAAAAATCGGAAAGAATCTTTCAAAAGTTTCTTCTCTGTCTTCAAATTAGGCCGCTTATAGTCTAGTTGTGGTAGCTTCCTGTAAAGCAGATACCTCTGAGTAAATCATATTTGTGCGTTTGTTTTTTTATTAAGAATCAATTAGAAAACGATTACATGTTAATTAGATGACGTAAATAGTACAAAATAAGGACCATGAAAAATTCACTATCGTTTGTTGGTTAACATTGACTTCTGAGTCTAAGTGCACAGTAATGAAAATATTACCAACTTAATGCAGTTTTGGAAAAAATGTTTATTAAAACTTAAGTAAGAAAGGTTTTGGTTTATTTTTTCCCCCGATATTTCCTTAGGAAAATCAACATGAAACACATTGTTTTCATGACAGACTTGGGTCGAATTCAGAATATATCCTGGAAATCGTCTCCTATACACACAAAGGTATGAATAAATTACACCTAATAATGATACTAATAAAGAAAACTGCAAAGTAAGGAGAGAGAGAGAGAGAGAGAGAGAGAGAGAGAGAGAGAGAGAGAGAGAGAGAGAGAGATCTACCTCGTTTTTTCAGAGAACCATTGCGAAATATGCACATTCATAACACGTGTCTTATCCTCAATATTCCTGAATAAGACGTGACACTATTGCGGCATCTTTGCATTCAAACGGAACATTAACTCCTTGGTTTCATCTCAAAAGTACGGCAACATCTTTTTTTAGAGCCTTGGTAAAGGTTTCTGGATGTTGTATTGCAGAATATTTTGGGGCTTACCTGTATTACTTTTTTTTTACGTTTGCCAGCTGATGAGAAATGTATATTTTTCCTTCCTCCTCCCCTTTTCCAGAATATTTTTATATTTTGTTCTGCTACACCAAGAAATGCAAAATCTAGCTCATGTTGGGTGAAAAAACAACAAGGTGTGATCCGACCTCCAGCTTATTCGGAGTGCGTGCTAAAATCTCCGGATAAATAGAACGTGGTTTCACCACGAAAATTAAAGTAAATACGTTGTATTTAATTATGAATAATTGTTCTGCACTGTTTAACATGCACATTATTTATCTTTTATGTTTTCATTCTAATAGAATTAAATCATAAGTATCATATCCTAAAATTCCTGAATCTTTAACTGAACGCAAAATGCCTTTTTCATACCTTTTTAGGCTTTTCCACAACAACAACAACAACAAAGTAGTTTGTAGGCTAACTCCCCGAGTTAGCGAAAATGAAGTATCTGGAGTTTCAGAGAATGAAAAAGACATGAAAAAGGTTACATACACACTTACTATACCCTTTAAGCAAAGAAAGGTGGAAGGCCATAATTGCTAGATTACCTCGCAACTCAGGATTTGAGAACATGGTTATCAAAGGTGGTGGAGCAATAAATGTCTATTAGAAGGATCTCCCGCCAATAATAGCATCACAGAGTCAGGCTCTTTAAACGTACAGAACAAAATTCAAGAAGGGGATGCTGATCGCCCACAGCTGCCTAGAATTATGCACATCATGTGAATTGTTCTTATTGGATGATCAACAAAACAGCTAGATATCTGCATCTCCAACTAGCAGCAAGTTTTGCATGTAAAGTCTTGTTTTATAGCATTCTTTTACAGCATCTAATAAATCAGCTCAAGCGACAGACAGTATCGTTTCATTAGACATAACATATCCATGTCAGGAAAACATTTTGTTGTTTACTTCTGTCATCGCTAATCCACGTCATTGCACGGCTATCTATATTATTATCCCACACCATTCAACCTTCGCATGTCTCCCATTTTGTGCATATTTGCATATCAAGAGCTAATGAGAATTTAAGCGTTATATAAAACCTCAGGTCGGAATGAAATGGGATCATTTACCTAGATTTGAAACAAACTGGGAGTCATTAAATGATTGAATATAGCCACCTGTCCTATTTAGAAATAGACTTTCAATCGTTCAACCGGAGACTGCTAATATGACAATCAGAATTATTTCCTAACTTTTCTGAAAAAGAAAATTCCTTCATTTTTTACAGCTTCCCCACCAGAACTCTGTGAGCCCTGTGCGTCATCTTTATAGGAATCAGATAATCATGGAAAAACCAGTGATCAATACTCTGAAAGGGGAATTATATATTCTTTACGCCGATGCTCCAATTTTCAGATCTCTGCACACAAGTTTTCTTGACAAATAGATACGAGGAGTTCGGTGATAATATGACGCATAAATAAAATTCGCTTCAGCACTGCAATGTTTAAAACTGAGAGCTTTTCTTCTGTCAGGGTTTAAAATATACTTAATAGTGTAGAGAATATTTGATTCCGGAACTTATAAATATATCCATACACTAAAAATTATGGATAATTTCCTCCTTCCCTACCTTATTAGTCAATCCGCCTTCATCTCTTTCCATATTGAAGAAGAGCGTCTGAATAATAAGGTTAAAGACTGTTTCCGACAGCAAAAACCTTTCTGGTTATCGATCACCTCCATTCACTCAGTTGAGAGAGAGAGAGAGAGAGAGAGAGAGAGAGAGAGAGAGAGAGACCATTTTCAGTTGCATGACACTTAAGAATATCTTTCTATCCTTTTCCTTACATTCCTGATCTCATATAACGTATCTTGTATTTCTCCTTTGAGACGACAAGCTCCGTTCTCTCACCCGGTCCCCTGAAATACGACTGAATATGAAGTAAATATCCGCAATAGAGATCAAAAGGAAAGAGGACCATAAAGGGAGAGAAGGAGTAATGGCCATAATGAACGAACTGGATATTGAAAAACACAAGAACTTTTACTTGAAATTTGTTGGAAAAAGCAGATTCAAGACTAAACTGACGATATTTTAGAAAATTATGTGACGAGGCTGAACAAAAGTGATGGAAATACAAAAGTAATGTAAAGAAGATATTAGATACCCCAGTCTTATCGACATTCTCACAAATTCAAAAACAATTTACGAAGAGAAAAGAAATATTGGTTACAAGAAACAATGAGCTGAATATAAGAGAAGAAAAAAAAATATTCTCATACATTCGCCGGGGAGAAAGGAAAGGAATGAAAACTGAAAAGGGAGGAAATAAATCACCCTTTCTATCGCAAAACAGGTCAGCAGTAAAATGGGAAGTGGCAGGTTAAACGAAGACGCAGCAGCTATAAAATAAGTTCTTTTCTTCCGAATTTTCCGGATTCTTTTGATGTCTTATTTACCAGAAGAATAAAACTATGATGTGTGATATTCTTGCTGCAAATAAACTTTGCAACGTGATTAGGTTTCCCTTCAAAGTGGGGAGGGGAGGTAGTGCCGACAGTGCACCTCACGCGATCCTATGTATAACAAACAAAATAACTTTAGTTCAGAAGTAGGCGACCATTTGCGCTGAAAAAAATGTATTATTTTTGTATTTAATTTGTTTTTAATTTCTTAAAATTCAGTTTTTAAGAATAAGCAAAACTCATTGTATATCAAATACACAATATATGGAAACTCCCTATATTCGTTTTATCAAGATTTATTGGAGAAAATAAAACTATGGGTTAAAGTCTTAAAGTTATTTGCAGCTTCCCTTCGGCCCCCTAACTGGAACACCTTTCATTCCTTTACTGTCCCTCCGTTCATATTCGGTTTCTTCTATCTTACTTCCCTCAACCCTCTCCTAACGTTATTTTCGTAGCGCAGCTGCTTCGAGGTTTTCCTTTTGCTACACCTGTTATAAACCTTCTGAACTTCAGCTTCCCTTTCAGCGATGCATGACCTCCTCCTCGTAGGTCTCAGCTCTTGGCCGTTGGCCTAAATATCATATTGCATTCCACTCCATTCCACGATTAGGTTTCCGGATTAGTGCGGATGGAGAACTCAACATTCATCTTGTGTCGCCTTTAACAGAATGCCGACATATTTGTAATTCTTGGATGCTATTTAATCTCACCGATTTTCCTTCCTTGTGGCCAGAATCGGATTACTACTTTCTCTGAATAGATCTAACAAAAGGAATGAGATATTTGAAGCTGGTTCATCAATGGGATTCTTATTCATTAATGGAATACGTAACAACAATTATGGGATAGGTATTGAATAATGCACACCAGTACTTCGCAAAATTTGCAGTGAATAAAAAAAAATTATCATTTGATATGGGCCTCTCCTTTGGTGCTGGAAGTCAGCCACTGTCAATAGTGATACTATATAGTAAATAATATTGGTATCCTTTACAAGTTTCCACATACTGGCACACACAAAGAGTTCCAATAATGAAGGCACCTGACCACACTAAATAATTCTGTGTTACATTGTTTCGTTAAAGAAATTTTCAGAATGCTTCCTGTTGTCTCCGTCACCTAGTTTGCCATGAGACAATTTCTCTATCTTTCACATGGGTATAGAAAACAATTGTCATCAGGTGGGCAGACACTAAAATATTGGTTTATTTTGATTTTGCAGAAGGAAATATAACAGAATTAAGTTTTATACCGTGATTTATTCAATCGACAAGAAATATGTGATACGTATAGCTTTGAGAAGTGTAGTTATTCTCGCTGTAATAACAACAGACTTATATAGCTGTCAATTTCTAGTTTTATAACAAATCATTTTAGGTATAGGAACAACTACCTGCAAAAAAGAGTGTGTTCAGGTGTACTGTCACCCTAGCGGATATGGTGCAAAGTTTCACCACTGTACATGTTTCATAAGTACTTTGAATAAGGATTCATATCTTATCTAATTTTCTTTACGTTGCTAGTTATAATGTTTAATATATATAGTATATATATATATATATATATATATATATATATATATATATATATATATATATATATATGCTCTTTCAAGAGACAGAAAAACGTAAAAAAGTTCTACAATATTTTATTACAATATTAGGCTCAATTATACTTTCAAACGTAAATTCTCAAGACAGATAAAACCAGGCCCAATGGCGTTAAAGGATAATAAAGAGAAAAAAGAGATAACTTAACCCTAGAGAGGAAAGGGAAGGAAGCGTAGTTGCGTCTGATTGTAATTGGACACAAAAAAAGTGGGTCTCAACCCTCAGGCAACCCTTTTCCTCTCTCTAAGTAAAACACTTCCCGTTTTCCTGTTATTTTTCACTTCAGGTTTCAGTGAAAGTAAGTAGTTTACAAAAGATATTTATTCTAGACACATTAAAGGGGAGACGTTTTTATTTGGTTTATTCATAATGCTTATAAATCTGTCTTTCAATAGGTTGGATAATGTAGTCTTAAGTGACAAGAAAAAAATATGTGAAAAATAAATCTATCGGTGAATCTGATACAGCATAAATCATTGACTACATAGTGAGTTTATTTTAGAAATATTAATGTTCATTTCTACTATTCTAACATCTTTTTGATCAGTCGCTTTTAAGATTGCCCAATTCAAGTTTGGTTGTTTGAAGAAACATGCAGGAGGCTACCAAAATATAAGTGTACACACACACACACACATATATATATATATAATATATATATATATCTATTATATATATATATATATATATATATAATTACATCATATATATATATATATATATATATATATATATATTATAATAACCTCCCTATCATTATGTAGCAATTCTAATTACACCCCTATTATGTGTATGATGTTAGCGCATCTATTGATTGCTGATCGTAGCGGACAGCATGGATGAAATTACCTCTTGTTTTTTTTACGTATGTAATCCTTGGAAATGTTTACTTTCAAGCTCTGTCAAGTAATACTTTTGAGTTCGTTATCCAGTGGGCTTTGAGATTCACTTGTTCTAGTTAGTTATTAAGTGGTTATTTGTATTATTTTATTAGTATACATTAGACGTGATTAAAATAAGTCAAGTTTTTGTTTAATTTTAACTTTAGTTTGATCAAATCACCTAACATATCCATTATACCTACATGAAGTGTTGCCCTCATTACTGAGAATTGATGAATAGCCAAGTGGAAAGCTGAAGTTGTGACAATATATATATATATATAATATATATATATATATATATATATATATATATATATATATATATATATATATATATGTATACATACATATATATACACACACATATATATATATATATATATATATATATATATATATATATATATACATATATATATATATATATATATATATATATATATATATATATATATATATATATATATATATATATACATATATACATATATATTTATATATAGGAACTTATTATGAAAGTAGTAATCAATCAAAGAGCGTTCCCAAAATTGGAGATGAAAATCCTTGCAAATTCAATTCACGTCTTTATATCTTAGTGAATCTGGATGAACTGACAATTGCTGACAAGGTGTCTTATTAGTACATTTTTATTTAAAACCAATTTATCTACTCAAAAAAATTTTCCCAAACAAAAAACTGTGCTTTCCGAAGCAGTTAAACTTTTATGACATCTAAAAAAAAAAAAGTTCCCCAGTTAATTTCCTCAGATAAATTAACCTCTGTAACGAAGAGTTTACAGATATTCGCAAGTAACATCATGGTTTTATCTGGAGAAGACTTAGTAACAAAATCGCTGAAATATTTGGTTACTGCAGCTTAATTTTTTCACATTCTTCTTTTTAATCGTTCAGAATTATTCTTAATGTTTGGGAAATTAAATTACTAGTATCAAATAGGATATGTTTTGGTTGTTTAATTTGTAATTTAGCAAAACTTAAAGAACTACGTGGTATTATATGTTGCTCCATGAAAATATTCCAGTGACTTGCGTAGATTCTGTATTTTTGGGGTATATAATAAAAAAAGATATAATTGTACTACATTAAAACTGAAGTTAATGACGTTATTTGCACAACATCTGTAAATCTTTATATTACTAATCATAACTATTTAAGTTTTTCTTTTTTTGTTAGAACTGTTGTTATGCTTCCCACAAGGTAAGTTGTGCAGTTGTAGCGTCTTTTACTCGAAGTGTTTTATACGTTCTTGGTTTATCGTTCACTTCCGTCAATTCCAGTCATCTGTTATCACTGAGTTGGGTGAACGGTAACCTCTGCCTGCTTTGCAATATTGATGTTTGGATTTGAAGTATTTTGGCAATTGTTCACGTGGACTGAAATTCATAAATTCATTTGATTATCAACAAGCAACCTTTACCTTCTTTTCCTGTATTTCTACAAGTCATTGAAATGAAAGGATTTGCCGATGGTGTGGCCTTTTCTCCGTATCACTTACCAGTTTGAAGATTATGCGATTCCATAGATGACGCTTGACTATGATGATTTAGGTCAAGCAGCTTGTAATTTGCCGATAAGGCGATTTGCTGTGACCGTACATAATATGTAAATTACTATTCCTTCGCGGCAACAGTACAATAACAATATCTCGCTCCTAACACAAGCTAGCAGGGTCATTTGATAAGACTTTGAAACAGAACTTCCCCAATATAAATAAATGAAAAATTTGATATACTTTGAACATATTTCATCTAATAAGTATAAAAAAGCAAAGTTCGTTTTGACGCACTTCAATAGGCCATTTTCTTTGCTAATTCATGCTTCGTAAAGCAGGAAGGTAAAAAAAAAGTATTATAATTACGTTTCACATATAAAATTACCAAATACTGGCTTTTCATGACTACAGAACGAAGCATTGCCGATATTACTGCATGCATAATGCAAAGTTTCTGGAGCCTTTTTTATGCTCAAAGTGATAACTTTGAAATATCAATATTTTCTATACAAAACTGGTCTAGTCATTACGTATTTTTATATTACCAATTAGAAACGAGGTTCGGCGTTAATGACCTTAAGCAGTTATATCTCTATTAGTTCGTAAATTTCACTCAGGTTGCTTCAAGACTGGATTCGTTTATGAATTTGAGATATAAAGGCTAACTCTCTCTCTCTCTCTCTCTCTCTCTCTCTCTCTCTCTCTCTCTCTCTCCTTCTTCCGTCACATAAGGTCGGAAAAGGTAAATTATGCAAACGACCGAGGTCAAATTCATAGATTCAATCGAGCATCTTTTGAAGAGGCTGAGTCGAATCGACATAAACGGATGAGCATCAGGCTGAACGACAATTTCTGAGTCGGTGAGGCATTGTCTTATTGCGGTCTCCTGTAAATACCTACCTCCATATTTTTCTTCTTCTTCTTCTTATTCTTCTTCTTCTTCTTCTTCTTCTTCTTCTCCTTGAAAATGTAGGGTGGGGAGAGGGAGGATAGTGCTGGGGAATAGGATGGATCAGGATCCGAAGGAGAATGGTCGATGAACATAAAATACAATTCATAGATTCGAAATGAAAAATGAAAATGGTATTAATAAAAGATCTTCAGAGCTCGCAGAGGGACACCTTATAGGACTTAGCACACGACCTGGAAATAAGAGACTGGTTAGTTCCCAAAGGCCCTCCTGCTTTTGAAACAAAATGCACTGACATGTCATCAGCTAACCGACTCTCAAAGTAGGACATAATGTACTTTTCTTTCTTAACCTACGGTGCCAGAGGTTCTGCTTTCATTTCCCAGCTTCAAGAAACACAAGCAAGTTTCATGAAAGCCCAGGATATTATTTATAAGCACTGCAGGTTCTTACGCTGCTGGCAAATCTTTATTCTGATTAAATAGCTGCAGGATTTTTTTTATTGCCTTTCTATGCCAGAGGAAGGCACAACTAAGCTCCTATATCTTTAGGGAAATCTGAATTAAAGGAATATATCAACTTATTCTGCACTGTTGGCATATTCTCAACTGCCACAGACTATGCCCTGATAGTGAGGATGGGTCTGTCCCACCTCTAGTGAAATATGATCTTACAGTAAAATCTCTTGATGGGTTAATTAAGGGTCCAAAAAATGGTTTTTGTTCAAGTGACTGACATCTGTTTAGTTTATTTCATTCAAAAATAGCAAACTGATGAGCATAAATAAGACATGGGGGCCGAGAATCTCAATCGTACTACAATGTTCCTCCGCCACAGAGTAGCAATTTACTCCTAACTTTTGCTTTATTCATCTCGTGTTTCCATCGGTTCCGTTCATTGCGTTCGAATCCTCTTATGTCTCCCATTATTGTCTTAATAGCTGGCAGCACTGAAGCCGGAGCATCCTTCGCGATAAATTACGTGATTCTGAGATTTAATGGTCATCGCTTTGGCTTTACTTGAAAATAATTTCTCTCTCTCTCTCTCTCTCTCTCTCTCTCTCTCTCTCTCTCTCTCTCTCTCTGCTACAAAATGTGAGATATGCGATGATCTCAAACACTCACGAATGATTTTGTTTTGTTGCGCCAGTGAAGGCTTAAAAAACATGTTTATCTTTTTGCATGCATATTTGCGGACATTTTGATGTTATAATTTCTACTTTAAAATATTGTTTATCTATTTATTTATTTATTTTTTAAAGTAACATTTCCAGAAATCTACAGCTGCGTCATTGTATACAGTTCTTAATGAAAAGCATAGCTCTAATTTTGAACAGTACTTCTAATGGTTAATTTTTTCGAAAATTTAAGTGGATAAGAAATTCATTTTTTAAGAGAATCTCCCGAGCTTCGTATGTAATTTGTGGTTAATATCCTGTTTGGGAAACCTATTCTTCATTATTTCTCGGAGCCAGACGTTGGAGAGTCAAGCTTGACGTTCTTTTAAATAAATATATATATATATGTATATGTATATATATATATATATATATATATATATATATATATATATATATATATATATATATATTTATATACTATATATATATATATATATATATATATATATATTTATATATGTATATATATATATATATATTATATATATATATCAGATATATATATATATATATATATATATATACACACACACACACACAGAACATGTCTATGGTTTTAGTGTGAATGGAAGAATCTCTTTATGAGGCCTTCGAAATTAACGTTGTCAAATGTTCTTATAATTAAGTTTGGTATTTCGTAAACTGAATTATGATTCAGGTCTCAAATTTCGTAACTTATTTTCGTAGATATGACATATATTTCAAGAAATATAAGATATGTTATTATGTATTATCAATATTTGTCTATGAAAACTGTGTTAAGAAGGAAAACACTACCATGTACAGTGATGCTCAAATCTCATGCGACATGACTTCATAGGATTTTGTTCAAAATCCACTAACTGGCAACCTAGCATGCTCCATATTTCTCTATTATTTTAATGCGGAAACCCGATTATTTCATAAAATAAGGCTGCAATATGGTTCATAACAATGGAATCTATCATATATATCAAAATTGTAAGAAAATATTACGTTTAGGCAAATTTAGGAAAAAACGGCGACGAAACATTTCGAAAAGTTTCGTTCACCATCGCCGATGCGTTCGACAAATGATTCTTTTCAACAAACGAATTTTTAAATGTTGATATAAAAGAAAAAAGGAAAAAGTGTTCATAATATTGTAATATATTCTACATTGTAATATATTCTACATTGAAAAACTAAGCAAAATAAAAAAAATCAAATAAATGAAAGTATTTATTTATAGTATACACAAACGCATCCACGATATCAACGGGTAGGTGTGGCCTGTGCGTAACACAACCATTTGAGTGGGAGTGGCGGGAACATGAATCACCTAGGTCCTAGACCTAGACAACCGCGAGCAGAGACTTCAAGATCGGATAGGAATGCAATCATTGAATTACATGGAGCAAACATTTCCAAAAATGAAATTGCCCGTCGTCATAGCATACACAGAGCGACAGTGTTTAGATGGCTGAAAAGGCACAGTGAAGGGCAAGGACCCTAATCAACGAAGAGCTGGTCGTCCCCGTTGCACCACGGAGGAGAAAGACGAAGAAATATTTGGTTTTGTTGGGTCACACCCCATTACTACATTCAACCGCAGTGCTACGAGCGACGATTTTACACTATCAAGGCATACGATATACCGTCGGTTGCGAGAAAGAGGGCTTGAGCGCAGAATCCCAGCGCGAAAACCATTTCTAACGCCAGTTCACAAGGAACACCGACTTGGCTTTGTTCTACAGCATCTTCCCAGTGATAAGCAGTTTTGGGAAAACATCATTTTTTGTGATGCAAAAACCTTCTGCAATGACCAACATGGGAGGCTTTATTGCTGGCGTTCACCAAATACAAGGTAATGCTGATGATTATGTGTTTACTTTTTTTCTTTTATAGCTAACATAGTTATGAGATGTAGGACTATCAACATAGACTAGTAATTGTTAAATTTATCATTAATCCTGCTATTGTTACTTTCAAGGATGAAAATAGTCTACCACGGTTAGTGTCTTTAGTCAAAAATAATTAATATTATAGTAATATTACCATTATCAATTTAGAAATCGTCCATCGTAGGCCTGATTTGATATCAATTTTTCTAAGCATGTAGGCCTATTTTGACGTAGGACTAATATTAATATTGATATATATATATATTATATATATATATATATATATATATATATATATATTATACATATATCTGTGTGTGTGTGTGTGTGTGTGTGTGTGTGTGTGTGTGTGTAGAGAGAGAGAGAGAGAGATTTAAAAAAATTCCCCTTTTCAGGTATGCAGATAACCATATTCAACAACATCGTCGAAGCGGCAGAATTTCAGTAGGACTTTGGGGTTGGATGGCGTCTTGCGGACCAGGAGGACTGGTGCCTATTAATGAAAGACTGCGATAGCTATCAGTATGCAAAAATACTGGAGGAAGTGCTGATACTACTGTGAGAACTCTGCTCCACGAACTTATGCCCATCTGCATTGCCATGGACAACTCGCCTGTTCATGACAGTAAGTTAGCTAGGGATTGATTGAAAAGTCATCCAGAAATCGTTCGTATTGAATGGCCCGCCAAATCTCCCGACTTAAATCCAATAGAGAATTTATGGGGAATCATGACTAAGGGAAGGGAAGGTGGTATTCCAAATACAAAACACGCTTTAATTTCCCACTGTTTGTCAGTGTGGGAATCCTTCAGAGGAACTGACGTATGTAAAATTTTAGCATAGACTCAATGCCCTCAAAATCCCCCCCCCCGGATTAATAGAATAATCGATCATTTAGGCTCTTCATACAAAATATGAATTTCTATTTCTTTCGGTAATTATAGTTTCCTTATTATGGTGTAAAAATATATGTATTTCAGTTAAATATGATGTGTTACTGTTAAAGCTCTCAAGTAATTTATTTATTTACCCAAATAGGTCTACATGAATGTAAATTTTTCTTTTGTACTTGTGTTAGGACAATGAAATGTTCTTAAGAACATTTACTTTATATTTGTTACAGGAATGTTGTGTTTTCTTAAAAAATAGAATTAATTGTGTTATATTTCTTTACTACCATATAACAGATTTTCGCCCATGCAAGTTATACCTTTGTTAACGCCAAGACATTGTTCCTAGGCCTAGATGTGTTATTTTCTTTACATGCTAAAAACACATTACACTAATGTTCACATTCTAATCATTTCTGGCGGGAGAGCATATGAAATAATCCGCATATTCTCGCACTTTAAGTTATCCAATGAATCAATTACACACCAAAATTAAGGGACACGACATTTTTGAAAATAAGTCTTCGTTAGTCACATTTTTTTTTTTTTTTTTTTTTTTTTTGCATAGGCATAGACGACGTTAATAGTGATGAACTGTTTAATTGGATATCTATCTTCTCGAGATAATTTAAAGGATCCTCACATCTTTTTTTTTTTGTGCAAAGAACGGATAATCTCTAAAAATAAACCCTTAGTAAATTAGATTGCATCTCAGTAGTCTTAGATATTTTTGTTAGACCTATAAATCATTACCGCAGCATACACCACCGTTTGAAAAATAGCGTTAAAACTTCGAAATCCAAATGAAATGTTTGTAACGTATAATTCTAATTTTAAAAGTTTGTTATAGCTGTTGAGGTATTAGACCTACGGTCATATGCTGTAGAGGTAGTTGCAACGAACACTTCGAGTAGCAAGTTTTGCATGCTGGCATTGGAAACCCCACCAATCTTGTGTCGACGTGCTAACCAGCGAAATAGTATATGTATTCAGTTCATTTGATGTAAACTACGAATGATACCAGTGCAGTGCATGAAAGAGAGCATATCTATATATTCTTCAGGAAAATAGTATTTGTTGTGAATTCGCAAACTTGTCGACGTGTATGACATTCGAAAGAAAACAAAAAGCGCTACTTGGCAACTGTTACGTTGAGTCTGAGAATCTGGACGATACAAAAAGAATCATGTCGCACGAGATTTGAGCACCACTGTACTTTTAGAAATAGTTTCAGGTGTCTTCACATAGAGGAGAGCCCTAGCAATTTCCTAATTTGTAACACTGAGAAGATGATATATTTCCTTTTAGTCAGTGACACTTGATAAGCATTACATCCTCCCTAGCAATATAATATTTTCCATGACTCTCTGGTTACGATTCCCGTCATTCTGGAAACACGAAATTCAGATGTTTCTGACACGCTTGAAACTGCTTATTTCGACTGAGAATCCTACGACGTTTTTATGGGGAAGACATGACGCTTATATGAGACGGGCTCTTGGACAGTCATGCTACGTTTTAGCTAAAGCCTTGACAGTGACATCATCATGAAACTTCTGGAAGTGTGTATTCCTCTTTCTTACTTATTGGACGTTTATAGTAAGGAAGAAAAATCGTCCTTGTTTGGAGGAAAATTAAAGAGTTTTATTGTAGTGCGCGTTTATGTGGGCAAGTAGAAGCCCCGTCAAATTATTTTTCTTTAGACAAAATCTTTGCCTGGTAAGGAGATTAGCACATAACTTGCACTTGCTGGAGCTACTGAGACTTTACTTGTCTTAGCATCTGTCAGGAAATTTGTAATTTTATTATTATTATTATTTTTTTTTATTTTTTTTTTTTTTTTGCTCTATCACAGTCCTCCAATTCGACTGGGTGGTATTTATAGTGTCGGGTTCCGGGTTGCATCCTGCCTCCTTAGGAGTCCATCACTTTCCTTACTATGTGCGCCGTTTCTAGGATCACACTCTTCTGCATGAGTCCTGGAGCTACTTCAGCCTCTAGTTTTTCTAGATTCCTTTTCAGGGATCTTGGGATCGTGCCTAGTGCTCCTATGATTATGGGTACGATTTCCACTGGCATATCCCATATCCTTCTTATTTCTATTTTCAGGTGTTGATACTTATAAATTTTTTCCCTCTTTTCTCTTCAACTCTGGTGTCCCATGGTATTGCGACATCAATGAGTGATACTTCCTTCTTGACTTTGTCAATCAACGTCACGTCTGGTCTATTTGCACGTATCACCGTATCCGTTCTGATACCATAGTCCCAGAAGATCTTTGTCTGATCGTTTTCTATCATTCCTTCAGGTTGGTGCTCGTACCACTTATTACTGCAAGGTAGCTGATGTTTCTTGCACAGGCTCCAGTGCAGGGCTTTTGCTACTGAATCATGCCTCTTTTTGTACTGGTTCTGTGCAAGTGCCGGGCATTCGCTTGCTATGTGGTTTATGGTTTCATTTTTCGTATTGCATTTCCTACATATGGGAGAGATGTTATTTCCGTCTATCGTTCTTTGAACATATCTGGTTCTTAGGGCCTGATCTTGTGCCGCTGATATCATTCCTTCACTTTCCTTCTTTAGCTCTCCTCTCTGTAGCCATTGCCATGTGTCATCGCAGGCTAGTTCTTTAGTCTGTCTCATGTATTGTCCATGCATTGGTTTGTTGTGCCAGTCCTCTGTTCTGTCTGTCATTCTCCTGTCTCTGTATATTTCTGGGTCTTCGTCTACTCTTAATAGTCCTTCTTCCCATGCACTCTTTAGCCACTCGTTATTATTATCATTATTAGAAGGTAATAAAATATAAAACGAGTTCGACATTAATAAATGGACACGCTTAACGTCTCAGATACAATATAAAAAGAAAACGCTATGGCTCAAAATCATTTATTTACCAGAAAGGGGCGGGAGTGTCATGATAACTCCCTTTTACTTATAATCTCAGTAGCAAGGTAACTTAAAAGTAAATAGATTGGGACGAATTTCGATCATGTGTTAAATAAGTAATCATTGTTTTCCCATTATTATCATCAACGTTATTTTTACTCTCTCGGCAAGTCTTGTCTTCCCCTCCCTTCTGAAGCTTCAAAGAAAGAACGTTTATTCCCTCCCCTCTCCAGTTTGGACATTCAGTCTGTCAGATCCAAGAGCCTCTTTAGACCGCTTTTGGGTATCTAAGGATCCACTTGGCAAGTGCTGCTCCAGAGGCCTTCGTTTGCATATTGTACGTTGCGGAATGGTAAACTTGAATTTATCTAAATTTTTATTTCCTTCTTAGCTATTATGGTGCTATGGAGGACATTACCGGGTTTAATTTGATTGCATTGAAAGTTTTAAACTGTTCGCTCCTTATTCAGTTCCTGTGTCAATTATAGCTACGTTTCAGCCGGTTATTCTGAGGTTGTAAGGTTCGTGATTCGTTCAAGGTGTGTGTGTGTGTGTGTGTGCGTGTGTGTGTGTATGCTTATATGTCGACACATCTAACCACCCACACATATCGTCGTCCATTTATTTCTCTCTTGATACATTCTGCTCATGCAAGAGCAGGCTAATAATAATAATAATAATAATAATAATAATAATAATAATAATAATAATTTATTCATTTTAATCATTATCTTTTCTTTCTCTCTTCCGGCATCAGTTTCTGTCAGTCATTCCAAATGTTTTATATGAATTCAGAAAAAAATTCTTCCAAACGCAGATTCAAAGTGCTTGAATAAAGTTCAGTTCTCAGGGACAGAGTGACCTATAATCTCTGATGGAGAATATTTCCAATAATTTGTCTTTGTTTCCTGTCGCTTTCTTGTTAAATAGTTAAGCCCTGTCTACTGTTCGAACGTGGTTATCTGCTTCGAACAAGGTTTTCCTTTTCCTTCCCAATTTTTTTTTATTAACAATTTGTGTTTCCTTCATAATTGCATTTTCCTTTTATTTTTATTTTCAGGATTGCCCCTCGAGTTCATAATTAGTGAAGGCGCTGGAATACTCTATCGAAAATGAGTAACCTACAAGGTAGTCGACTAGAATTCGGTGTGTAAGGTATTGTCATTTTGAAGTGCAAAGAAGAGAGAGAGAGAGAGAGAGAGAGTGAGAGAGAGGGGGGGGGGGGGGGTTGGGGGTTGGGGGGGTGGGGGGGGCGGGGGGGAGTTGGGGGGGGCGAGGGGGGGGGGGGGGCCGTGAGAGGAATAGTTTTTCAATTGATCTTTGAGAAACCGCTTAGAAAATTAATGGGTAATGTAGCAATCATCTCAAGAATTAAGAATGCAGAGAGTTTCCTGAAAAAACAAAATGATTCCCCAAGTCGATTTTGAATTGTATGGCAATGCCCATGGGCGCCAGGAGTCTGGATTCCTTATCTAAATGACACTGTCACCTTTTTGTTGCCACATCGCATTGGAGTTTTGCATATGAATGTGCAATCGACGAAGGAAGGCTGGTAGTTCAAAATAGACTTCTTTCCGAGGAAGTTCAAATGGGAAAAGTTTCGGGGCAAATAAGGCATTTTGAATTAGATGTTAAAAAAATAATATCCCTCTCTATTTAAATAAAAAAAAAACTCACGGGGCATATTTTTTTCTTCTTCATTTGCCAAAATTCCTTTTGTAACGGAAAATGGAATCCTTTCATTAGATACCTTACAGATATTAACGCTCTTCATAATTATGTGCCTGAGATTAGGATGACTTTCTGCAGTAATTGTATACCTTCACAGTGGTGTTTGCGCGGAACAGTTGCTCCATTTTATAGACATTATTGCAGGCGAAATTAGAGGTTCTGTTGAAAATATTGTATGTATTTTATGTGTATTTTCAAATAATGTATTATTTATCATGATATTTTTAAAATGATTAAAATTTTTATTTTTTATTTTGAATCAATGTCTTTACTGCCAATGTTAAAAGCGGTTGAAAAAGTATTTGCTTTGAACACTAGAGGAAAAGATCCAACTTAGAAGCAAGCTATTTCTACTGAAATAACTTTCTTCGCTGGTCCCCCAATGTTATTCGGCAAAACTAAAACATATTTATGCGGGACCTTTGAGAATAGATTAATCTTGAATTAAATGTTTTTTATCAATCGTCGAATGACCGTCTTATCGAGCTAATATCAAATATTAACGATAATTTAATCTGGATCCCAATGAAAATAATCGCTTGGTTAATGATATAGCTTCATTAGTAGAATGCATTACATATGTAGAGAGAGACGAAAATAAAAATAAATCTAGTAATTAGACGAAATAAAAGATGGAAAAACGATAAATGAGGTTGACTATTTTGGAGAGAATTTAATTTTTTTCAGGGCTGCAGAAATGATAAGATTCGAGTAAACGCTGGCAATGTTTATTATCAAATACTGACCTTAATTAAGTACAATGTTATCTCTTCATGATGATTCATGGACTTTCAACATACTTCGAGATCGACGTTTAATTAAGAGTTACATTTGTAGAGTTTTACTGGCTAGCATTCTAAATTAGTGTAATCTTGTCAAGATTTGCATCTTTTATGCAGTATGCGACCTTTCTATATCTATATATATATATATAATATATCATATATATATATATATATATATATATACTATATATATATATATATATATATATATATATATATATATAATATATATATAGTTAACAATCATGCTGCTAAGGACTAAAGTAAGCTATTATAGATGGTTTATCCCTTTGCAATCATATTTACGATGCCCACAACTAAGGTTCTAGCAAAAATAAACCATGAATAAGATGATAAGGATGCCATAGATCTAAGCTCACCGAAAAAACCTCAGTCACAGTTCTCTGCTGCTTTCATTTGAAAACTGTGGTAAATCCTGCGCAAAGCCTTCACCTCCTACGCTGAACAGTTACGTTGTCGACAATGACTTCCTGTACCATCTAGACGGGGCTGGAGGAGTTGCTGCAAATTGAAAGCTGACCGCTGCAGGCGGATGAAGGCTACGCTCTCTGCGCGGTCGTTAGATTACGATGAGATTCCAAACGCCTGCAGAGTGAGTGACGTTGCAAGTCCAATGAAGCAGTTCACGAAGGCCTGCTATTTCCCTTTGTCGAATTCTCCGGTGTATTGTTTCTAGTTCAGTTTTCAGAAGTTACATATTTTGTAAAAAAGAAATATGCTCGTAAAGTATATTGTTCTTAAATGAGAAAGTTCATCAAATCTAGGCAAGTAATCTTGAAAATTGTTTTCAAATTCTAGTAGAATTGCATAGCTGTAATTTCAAAACGCTCAGAAAAAAGCAAAAAAAGAAAAAGCAATTTCCTCCCTTTTCAAAAAACTTCGTTTTTTTTTTCATCTCCTTCGAATATCACTCGAAATGTTTGCCCTGTCGTCGAAAATGTGTCCTCGAACCAACTTTCGAAAATTCGCTAACATACTGAAGAGCTCTTTTGTGTCGAATTCTCTGATTGGCCGATGGATTGCTACCAGAGTAAGTCATAAATCGAAAGCCGGATTCTTTGGTTTTCTATTTTTGTAAGTTTCAAAATGCTGCAGTCATACCACAGGGCGCAATGCGAGCTTCTTGGAGGCTCAAAGGAAGGGATAATGTACTCAGAGGAGGTGGGCGCTAAACAGTAGGATCCCTTTGTTACGGTATTTAGACTTAATTCAACGGAACGCATAGGTATGCATCATGTGATATAGATAAGAAAAAAAATATAATTATTACGTACTTTCTGTTTAAAAAGTAAAGCACAAACCTCCTTCTGTGCCCTGGTAATGTTTGATCTGACACAGAAACCTATTCCTGTTTTTTCTTCAGAAAGTAGGAATTGAAAGAAAATGGAACAACTTCCATCGAATCAACTTAAAAGAAGCTCCAGCGTGTATCACTCGAACATGGAACACGCAAATAAAAAAATGTACCATTCGTATATCTCGCAGGTAATTTTTTTAAATAAAACGAAAACGAGTTCAATATAAGACATTATAACTGAGTAGTAGCGTGCCTCTATTGTTTTCCCTGACCCCGTCTGTTTTGTTACATGACCCCCTCTCCCCTCCGCCCCCCCTAAACAATAGACATCCATATCGAAGCAGTTTTACTAATCTGATTATGATATGGACACTGAAAAGTAAAGAGGGAGTTGAACTAGAACAGCATAATTGTTTCAGAATAATTTGGTCAGAATTCATTTGCATACATACCCTGCATATAACAGTAAGAATCCTTTCCATGCATCCAATCCAGCGCATGTAACGGTCTCTGGCACAATCTTAACATCACTTGCGCTGGACTGGATGCATGGAAATGACTCTTACTATGTATATGCACGCTATATGTATATATGAATTCTCACCAAATTATTCTGAAATAATTATGCTGATCTTGTTCATATTTAACAAGTTTAACGAGTTTAGCTATGGGACATGCGAGACAAGAAAGTTTATAAATATTCAATTCCAGCTTCTAAGTTGAAATCATTTGTATGCTACGCCTCGGAATAATCCATGATTCTTGGAAGTGATTATACCACAAGGATCTGCGAGGCATCTCTTAACTCTCCTAATTAGGGTTTTATTACATCAAAGCTTCCGGTCTAATCATCGCATTAGTCGAACTTTTCCAATTGTAAACAACTTCAAACGGATACCAGGACTCACTTTCCTGGAAAGTCTGACAAATACGGACCTCTTAGAATTGTTGAGCAAACATTTAGCGGAGAGAGAGAGAGAGAGAGAGAGAGAGAGAGAGAGAGAGAGAGAGAGAGAGAGAGAGAGAGAGAGACTGACTGACTAACTTCTACCTGTAGAACAAGGGAAATTATAGACTGGACTGTAAACTACATTTTTCGTTCTTATTGCAGTAAATACTAACACTACAGGTGTTTGAATAATAATTTATGTATTAATCATAATATTTTGATATTAATCGCTTTGATACCTTGCTTTCGTAAAATATTTATTTTTACTTTTCACTTCATTGCCTAAACAAATACCTCCATCTGAAGATCCTTGTGATCCTTCCAGTTTCTTCGCAGTTTTATCTCCTTCCAAAGTAATTAATATCTCATAAAAGTCGCCCCAAGTTGATTCATCTTCATCAGCAGCAGTTCAGCGGATTCAGGGAGATACTCACTCGTCCATCTCTCGGAAGATATACTCCTTTTTCTCATATCGGACTTTCAGGTCTTTTGGACAAGAAGCGGAAACTTCATTTCTCCTCACTCTCTTCACAAACCTCATTTTTTCTTGAAAACATGCAGGATTTTTACCCTGAGATTTATTTGCTACCGTTTCAAGTTCTATGTCCACTTTAGATACATTTGTCTGATTAGCCAGTCCTTGAGCTTAGCTTTTGAAACTTAGGAGAGAACGGACCAAAAAAAAAAAAAAAAAAAAGATACCCATAATGTATAAGTTGGACGTACCATAATAGAAACTACATTCAGTAACGGTTCTGTTGCTTTATTTCGTGTGTGTGTGTGTGTGTGTGCCTGTGACTGTGTGTGTGTTTTTTCGTAACTAAGCAAGGTTCCTTTGAATCCCGAGACCTTTGCGGAAAGTACGTTACATTTCCTTCATCTACCGTTAAGTTGATTAGTTTTTATATTTATATTTTTAAAAATCAAAATAAGCTGGAACAGTAAGCTTAACAAGTTGCAACATGTAGAACCAATGCCATGGGAGTCACTGTGAGTCAGCACGAGCCAAAGTTTATTTCCCCTCCGCCCTTGCAAGCAAATCTACTACTTCAACGGTAACACCGAACAGGCCACAAGATGGAACTAACGATACAGTAGTGCCAAAAATTATTGTCATGGATTTGATATATCAAGAGGATTATTAACAGTTATAAGCTTCATCTGAAGAAGCCAAAGGCTATCCGACAATGACCTCGCCTTGCAAATATAGTTGACTGCCACTGCAAAAGCCGTAGACTTAGATGATTCTCCTGACAAGCAAGGAAACACGGCTTTATATATCAGCTATAAAAGGACAATTCAAGCAATATTTACTACAGCCTTCTTGCACAGAGGCAGATAAATTATACTACAGTTCGAAACAACAAAGATTCAGACCAGTTTTCAACAAAGGCTTGCAATGTAGATTACAAAGGTTTGCAAAATTATCTAATTTGAAATGATCTTATAAAAATAAAGTATAGAACAAAGTTTAATTTTTTTTTAGAAATGTCTTACTTGGTATAACATAAAAATATTACATTTCGGCGTCGATGTAGAAAATTGAGATGCAAATGATACCTTATACCTTATACGAAATGTTAACATTAAATTGTATACCATTATTTTATCAGAGAGAGAGAGAGAGAGAGAGAGAGAGAGAGAGAGAGAGAGAGAGAGAGAGAAAGGATACTCTCTTTGAATCTCAGGAAGACTCTGATAGACGCCTAAGTTCTTATGTGCTTTCCTCATACCTTCATTTTTCTGAAAAGGGAATTAGATTGTTTTTGTCATTCGTAACACCCGTCGGCTTCCCATTACCTGCAAGAGCGATTGATTCAAAAATTGAAAACATAGAGAGAGAGAGAGAGAGAGAGAGAGAGAGAGAGAGAGAGAGAGAGAGAGGGGCAATCATTATGTGAATCCAGTTACTACTAGAAAGAAGTTTGAGAGCACTGGATACGCATTTGCAAGGTCCTCGGTTCGTTTCCTCATGATCATCCATACTTCCCATATGACCCAACCAGCTCAAAACACTGACCTATCTCTTACCTACTGGGGCCATTTTACCGTTTCTTCTACGTATTTCCTCTTGCTCTGACCTCAGAAATGGTTGTGAAATGTTTTAACTGCAGAGTTTAATGAGATCATATGGAAACATTACTATGTAGCATGACCATCTTATAGACGATGTATATAGCTTGTCCTCTTATAGACGATGTATATAGCATATCATCTTATAGACGATGCATATAACCATACACTGTGCAATTACTGTTAAGATGATTCATATAAATAACCTTTCAATTACTAGACAACGAGAGCGTTCGGTCTGTTACCAGATGTTATTTTTGTAATTATCATCACCATGATTGGTATCCCCTAACCTTACTTTTTTAACTTATTTGGTTTGGTGTCATGTAGCTTATGCTAATTATAGTAAATAAATCATAAACTATTATTCATACAAGGTTAACACATTTTTAGTCAGCACACGTATTGTTACTGCATGCAACTTCAAAAACCAGAATTCTGAGGAAATGGTGAAATGCACACTTTGTGTGTGCAATCTTCGTTTCGGGTCCAACGTTTATTCCTTTGAGATTTCAAAGTCCTATCTTAGTAGGAAGGTCAGCGACCATCTATCACATGTAAGCATTGTATAATCCGTCAAGAAGCTCCTCGGTTTCCCTGTGTCTAGGGGAGGGGGACGCGATGTTATATATATGATAATGTCACCGATTCTCGTATCTGTCCTCCTTTGAAAGGGTCCAACGCTTGAATATTATAACAAATGGACTTTCAAGCATCCACGGTGAAACCCCAGGTTCCCCTGACCATTTGCTGTGTTCTCATCATGATCATCATTATCATCTCTCTCTCTCTCTCTCTCTCTCTCTCCGTCTCAGAGATTGATGTTAGCATTTTCTATGTAAGTCTGTCCTTAATACAGGTTTGAGTTTCAGAAGTGTATTGCTCTCAGTAGGTCCTGCCTTTGAGTAAGTGGCCGTGTTTGCAAATTGAATAGAATTTATACTGTTGGTCAATTTCTCATAAAATTACTTTTTCATCATTAAAGCGTATCAGAGGTGTCTTTAATGGAACAGATGTGCAATATACCTGCATTCAGACGCACTTAGGGTTTATACAGTAAAAATGAGCCCTCTCTTTGTTGTGTTAATGTTTTATCGAAATGTTTAGTACTGACATCTGCTTTATTGTGTCTTATGAAAAAAATAAATAAATAAATAAAATAAAATGAAATAGTACTGAAATCAACAGTTTTAATGATAAATTTAGGTTTATTTTCTTGACCTCTTCATCCTTGGTAAGGTGATCTGTCTTGCCAATGCAGACAAACTGATCTTCATATACGGATGAAATTGTCAAAATATACCCTATTGAAATGCACCTCCCTTCATGACACGCTAGTTACGTTTTCATCAATACAGTGAACATACAATTAAAGTAAAAATAACGTTAATTGAATTTGTGATCTGTCCAAACTATTCAGCAATAAAAATCATCGCCTACATTGTGAATTATGCTCTTTTCCTTTCTGTCAGTGACGTGGATAAGTCTTATATGTATCTCCCATTTCTCAGAGCATATTACTTTTCAAGAATTAACCATGAATACTGCAGGTTAGATTCTATCTGGCTAATACATGATGATCGTGATACATAAAACCTCAAAATACCAGCGTCACGTGACTTTATACCATTTACCTCTCCTCTGTGTCTCACCATTCCGATGCGGTTGAAGATTTTTAGTTTACGACTCGAAGAAAATCATTTGAATGCTGCTTTTTCAGAGAGAGAGAGAGAGAGAGAGAGAGAGAGAGAGAGAGAGAGAGACAGGAACTTAGGACTAATAAATAAATGAATCATATAATATAAACAATAGGATGAATAGGATGTCTTGCAATCTTTATGACAACACGTAAAATTTATAATGCTTTTCTTAGTCACTCAGAGGTTATACTCTGAGGTGTTAGGCTGTTCTAATTTAATTATTCTATTTTTAGTATATATCTATCTATATATATATATATATATATATATATATATATATACATATATATATATATATATATATATATATATAATATATATATATACTATATATATATATATATTTCTATATATATGTGTGTGCGTGTGTGTGTGTGTTTGTGGTTATGTTTGTGTGCGCGCCGGTATGGGTATGCGTGCTTATTTATTTAAATCCATCATCCTTACCAGTGAAAATCTTCCGCCACAAAAATTTCTCGCTCGGGTACAGCCATATCCTCTGGGAAATCTTTAGCTTTGAAGAGGTGAATGATTAACGAAGGGATGATACTATGAACCAGGAATATCCTGGGATATAAACGCACCAGGTCATATCTAGTCTAGCGTATAATAAGGAAAAGGTTATTGATAGGAGATATATATATATAAGATATATAATATTATTAATAAATATATATATATTATATATTATTATATAAATATATATATATATATATATATAAATAAAATCATATATATAATAATAGGTGAATTCCGTTCATTCCATGTTTCTGTTGAAGGGAAGTTGATAGAAGGTAACACTGATTATTGCGGTATATTTTCCGTTAAATATTAGCCAGGAATTTGCTTTATGCATTACCATATCGATTTATTATTTCATATAACAGAAGATGAGGAATGAAATCGTAAAATTGTTATGTACGAAATTTAAATTTTTTCTTATTTTTTTTTATTTTTTTTTAATATCACATCATTATAGATTTCTTTTCATTCTACATCAATCATTTCGTATTTGTTTCATGACCCCCACAATTTCCTCAAACTAGATGATGAGTTTAAAGTAATTCCTCTTATTTGTTCTAATTTTTTTTTCTAGTTAGCAAAATACTGTTACCATAAATTTATATTTTTTCACAGAGAGAGAGAGAGGAGAGGAACGAGAGAGAGAGAGAGAGAGAAGAGAGAGAGAGGAAGAGAGAGGATGAGGAGAGAGAAGAGAGAGAGAGAGATCAAGCACCTTCTTCAATTATCCAATAAAATTATACGTTTAGCTTTACATTTTCATATTTTCTATGGTTCTAAACGTAGTTTCATGACATTGTGGCTTCTAAAAGAAGAACTCTATACACTTAGATTTAAATACAGATCTCCCTGAAAGGGTTGCCAAAGTTACAAAATAATGAAACTAGTAAACCAAAGATTGATTTTCACCGTATAAAATTATCAAATATATGACAACATAGGAATAACTAGATATGGAGTATCTCTTATAAACCTCCTTTTTCTCGTATCATGCATCGTCATATTCCCTCGTGGTTTTTAAAATTCATTTTCCCCTCGTTAATTGTCAATTATCTGCGCCAAAGAAATTTCATACCTGGCTCTTTCGGGAACGCGAATTTATTCTTTATTGTTCCGCATCGTCGCCTGGTAATTAACTGAGAAAATGGCGCTTGCTTTCATCATGCAATATTGATCACTTCATGTTTGTTTTATTTTTTGCTGTAGCGGAAAAAAAAAAAAAATTATTTCAGTTGTTCGCGTGCGTTTCTGACCTACGGGGATTTTTGATTAAAGAAATAATTCTACCTCCAAAATTTAATTTGATGTTTGTGTCGAAAATAGTAGAGTAACGTTGTTAATGTGCAAATTTTGTGCAGTACTGGTTCCGATGGCTACTTAACTTAGAAAACCAGATTCCCAATCACAAAATCGATTAAATAATAAAAAAGACAAGAAAACTTCGGTGCAATGGAGTTTTCTGTACAACGTATAATGCTGTAAGAAACTCAGAGCCATGGCGCTTGAAACATTCAGACACGGCTTGATAGTGGACTGTGTTGTCGATTATAGCTGTGCTATACGAACAATCATGGCTAACTTATACTTAAATGAAATAAGATCTATTGAGGCTAGTGGACAAACATCATCCAGAGTCGATGAGGCGAGAGTGCGGTCCTTAGTGACTGACCGGTGTCTTCCCTTTGTCTTCGCTTAAAAAATTAGTCCAGATTTCGGACGCCAATGACCTCATTTTAAGATGGGGCCTTTCAACTGGGGAAATAATTGCACGAAAGGGTCATGAAGCGAAAATAGCTCGCATCCTCGTGATTAACGAGAGGAGAATGAAATTGGATAGGTTTGTGTGCGCGCACGTGTGTGTGTGTGTGTGTGTGTGTAGCGAATGGTTCTGAGGAAGTTATGAACTTTGCTTGCGTGTTGGTATTTGTATTTTTTCTTACCTTCTTCTTCTTCATCGTCAGATACGTGATTTTGTTATTATTATATTTATCATTAACAAATTATTTATGAAAGTACATTATATTACCTGAAGTACTATTACACCCACTATTTCGATTTACTCTGATATTACTTTTGTATATGCTACTATACAGTATATGTCGTATCTTCTAATTCTCTCTCTCTCTCTCTCTCTCTCTCTCTCTCTCTCTCTCTCTCTCTCTCTCTCTCTCTCATATCTTTTCTGTTCAGAGACCTGAAATTATTTTTCACCATTTATTTCAGGACTCCCCTCAAATAATAATAATAATAATAATAATAATAAAATAATAATAATAATAATAATAATAATAATAATAATAATAATAAAAACATTCATTTCTAGCCCACACTATCAAAATATTGCTGTTATCACTGGCTTAGTTTACTAACATCAGTGAGTGACTTGCATGATAATAACGGAATCATTTCATCGTCAGCTTGAAATATCTTTGATTGAGGAAGAACATCAGCTTTCGACCTCAGTGACAGGGCAAAGAAATAAAAGTTAATTCAACTTCAATTTGATAAACTCAGAAAATCTTTCGTTTGTCATAAGGATAAATTAGAAACAGTCATCCTCAATCCAGCCAAGATTGCCATGACCCCTTTTAACAGAAAAGAGGCCGCATGATAATACTGGCGAGACGCATCCATCCGGATGTTGACTAAGGGGTTCTTTCGGATGACCCTCCGAGAAACGTTAGATCTTCCTGAAGCTGGCAGGCTATTTGCCCTGTCTCTTCAGACGTCTCTTGGGACGCCTTCTCAAGCCCTCCACCTCCTTGGGATTCCCTGTTCATTGCGTTTTTCTCACAAAACGACCTTTCCTTTCCACTCCTTTAGATCTTTGAACGTTCTAGCCATCTTTCTTCCCTATCCTAGTCATCGCTACATTTTGCCTTCATCTCCAACGATGGCCTTTCTTCCCCTTTGTTCACTTCCGACAGAAAAAGCTTTCCCTATAAGCATAATGTTGTTTCTGCCTCTAATGTTTACCAAAATCCTTTCTAAGATTATCTGAAGTAGTTTCCGGGTGCCCTCACATCCTCACCATATGCTTAACATCCAACGCTTCTAAATCTTTTCAGCTTCTCCTTTGGATAAAAGAGAGAGAGAGAGAGAGAGAGAGAGAGAGAGAGAGAGAGAGATCCTTAGACTGGATCCTTAAAAAAAGTACCCTCATATACATGTTTCTCTCCTCATTATTTTTTTCCTCACGTCCATCGGCGTGCATATGTTGGTGTATTGCTCTCAAGCAGTCACCGGTTTGTTATCTCATGATGCTTCTGGGAAGCCATTAGTGATTGGTTATTAGAGATGTGTTAAGGAAAACGCTATCTACATTTTTGGGGTAAATTTTTCCGAGTTTTATTACAAACGACAAGAACATCTGTACGCTCTATAACCTGCTCTCCGATCTGTCGGGCAACAAACAATCTCAGTCTCGCTTGCGTGTTAACAAACATACTCACTAACATTGGAATACACGTGAAATTGATTCACGGCTTGTAATATAAAGACAATGATAAATTAGTTAGTGAATAATCAAGAGTTACATCCGACTCGTATCGTATCGTAACAAGTACTGTTGTTATTTAAGATAGATATCGATAATAAGTATTCGTTAACTGACAACAGAACTTCCAATGACCTCGCTCTAGTTCGTTGTTTAGTCTTTGCGCTTGCTGACATCTTTCATCTTCACACCTCATAGTTAAATTATTACATTACATGTTATAAAGGCCTGTCCACACTAGGAAACATTGTTTGCAAACTGTCTGCAAACAATGTTTCCTGTCCAGACCTCAGGTGTTTTCAGGATATCTTGTCGGTGCAGTAGCCTCTGTAATCTACTTGGATATTTTAATGCACTCGAGGAGGGACAAGAGAAAGAAAAAGAGATGGGTAATAAGGAAGTTTTTAGAAAAATGAGCGTATCCTGCTGGCTCGCTTCTGACGCAATTGAAAAGTATTCATATATATATATATATATATATATATATATATATATATATATATATATATATATATATATATATACATTGTACATGTGCATATACACCACACACCACCGAACCCACACACACACACACAACAACAACACACAATATATATATATATATATATATATATATATATATATATTATATATATATATATATATATTAATATTAGTATATATATATATATTTATTTATATATTTATAATTATTATATAGTATATTAAAGTAATAATATTAAATTATAAATATATATTATATAATTATATTAATAATATATAATTATAGTATATATTTATATGTTATATATATATATTATAATATATTAGTATATAATTATTAATTATATATATATATATATATATTATATTAATTTATTTATTTGTAGTATGGTATTGTTATATGTATGTATGTATATATACATACATTATGCATATGTATACTATACAATATGTACTATACACAGAAACACTAAATGTTTCCATTTTGGATGTGAGACATATATACGGTAAAAAGTGTTTGCTAACAATGTTTCGTAGTGTGGACAGGCCTTTACACATATGCATGCGTGCGTGAGAGAGAGAGAGAGAGAGAGAGAGAGGTCCGGGAGTATAATACAAAAAAATAAAATCGTCTAGTTACAATTCCTTTGAAAAAAAAAAAAAAAAAAAATAGGTATGATTTATTTGTCTCCATCTTATGTTGTCTAATCTCTACTCACAAAGGTTTCCGTTGGTATTCCGTATCTCATTCTGTTCTAGACCTTTTTGGTTGCTCTTTATGGGTCTGCTTAACTTGGCCATCAAGAAAGAGAATGGCATAGTCATGATACCCTAACTGTGGAGCTTCAAGATCAATATTCTCCATATGGCTTCCAGGTCATTTTCTTGTTTCCATCCGCTAAAAGGTGACCTTTAGATAACGGTAATATGTTGATGGGGTACTTACGACTCAAAATTTACAATAATCACTTTAAGTCAAGAGAAACTTCAACGTTAGTTACTGTATAATATAGGTTCAGCAGAAACGTTTAATATGTTACTCAGGTCAGATTCGGCGAAAAATATTTCGTTATCTCTCTATTTACCCAGAGCAATATTTTCTTTCAGTTTTTCTTTTTCAGAACAGGTATTGTTGATTCCTCTCGGTCAGGCTTCAGTTTTTCTTTATTTCCCTATCTTTTTTATTCTTTTCTTTAAACCAGGATTGAATAAAATGATACTTCGTCCCCCTCATCGGCTTTCCATGGTAAACGAAGGATCTGACTTGAAAGTTCATCAATTATCATATTATAGACACTAGATCCAGCATTAAGTTTTTAATTAATGATTGGTATTAATCTTCTATAACTAAACGGAGAACTGAGAGTTAACTACTGGGAGATGTGGAAGTATTATACTATTGTGAAGCAGCTGGAAGTAGAAACGAGACTGAACACCCCGAGATGATGATCGGTTTCATAAAGTTACCACCATCTCCAGAGAGCTGATGCTATTAGGCCTAATGTTAGTTAAACTGTAGTTTGGGAGTTTAATGATCTTCGCAGAAAATCATTAACGGACTGCGATCTAGATTGGTGAGGGGTTTTTACCTCTGCAGGCAAATCAGGCTGTTAAAGTTTGAAATGATTGTTATAAGGCTAAAAAATGAACAAATGCTGCAATATCCTACGATATTCTATATGTGTTTACAAACAAAATTTCTGTATTCTGATATCAAGGGGACTGACTGAGGGAAAAGTTGAAACGCCGAAAATGAAGCAGCTTTTCATTTTTGAAATTCGGTCAGTATTTCTTAAGATGAATTAATTAAAAACTTCAGTGTTATTCTATTCGATTTCTGTAAAAATCCTTTTAAAGTTATAGTTTTTGCAGCTCCAAAGGATTTGATAGGTAACATTCCTTTGAGATAAAAAGAAAACAAAATGTTAGAGTTTCTGTTCTGCGGAAAAGTAATGGCTAAAAGATATCAGAGTAACCGTATATATATATACTAGTATCATTTTGATCTTAGTAAGATGTTGGGGGGCCATTATTCATCAGTTCTTCGATTAACCATGGAAGTTTTATTCTCTCTCTCTCTCTCTCTCTCTCTCTCTCTCTCTCTCTCTACAAATCTTGTACCTTAATTTATCAGTACATAGCTTTATACGTTCAACTTTCTTCGGCTATCAGTTGATGTCATGGGACTCTCCTTTGTCCCAGAAGTTCTTCCTCTTTTTCGCGGTCTTCATCGCTATTCATCACACTCATTGAGTCTATTATTTAATTCCTTATTTGATCGTGTTTTATTATCTCTGATTATTCATTTTCTAACGGGAGAGTTTTGTTTGTTTTCTCTTTATCCCTTCCCAGCATCGCTTTTACTTCCTCCGTTTACACATATTTCCCCCTTCATTCTCGTTTACTTTATTTTCCTTCTTCACCCAACCACGTCCACCCGATTTTAACCTTTGGACTCTTAAAAATTTATTTTTTTTTATTCTTTTTATTTGAGCTTTCCCGAGGTACCAGACTTCCAGGCTTACATCTTCTACGATCTTCTGTTACCAGCTTTAATCTCTTCCCATTTCGTTCAAAAAAACATCGTAATTTCTTTTAGGGTGACGGGGGCAGGACAGGAAGCGAAAGCGGGAGAAAGATGAAATGAGGGCTAGATATGTGAGGTAAAAAATTGAGAGGTAAATATTGGTTATACTAAAAGATGTGCAGGAATTTTTTTTTCTCTCCCAGACATTCTTTGTCGCTTATTTTTTTCTGCTGCGTTGTTTCCATTTCTTTTCTCCTCTTCCTTTCTCAAAAGCGGAACTTCGTGATGCACCCAGTTGATTTGATTTTTTTTTTTTTTTGATGGGGGGTGGTGGTGTTGGGAGTGGGGGGTGACGCTGAGGTTCATTTAATATTTTCAGAAGGTTTCTTACTTTTAAAGATTTGTCTTAGAAGAAACATCCAGTAAATACCCACTGACATCAACAGAGAGAGAGAGAGAGAGAGAGAGAGAGAGAGAGAGAGAGAGAGAGAACGTATTGAGATGCACAAACTGATAGACAAGACAATATGAACTAAGAGAGAGAGAGAGAGAGAGAGAGAGAGAGAGAGAGAGAGAGGGGTGTTTATTAAATGGTGTTAGCATACCATTTTAGGAGGAAATAGGAAGTTTATTCCAGAACTTCCAAAGTTGACAAGTCAATAGAGAGGTAGGTCCACAGATTCATTTATTCAATTGTAGTCTTGGCATCTGTCATGAAATCCGAGACCTCGTTTGGTGTTAGTGCCGGCGGCACAGCTCACGTGATGCACTGTAGGCGTTACTAAATGGTGTTTGCAGCATCGCTCCGGGCCTTAGCTACATCCATCTTTTAACCTTATACTTCACACAAGTTCCTGCTTCCTTTACTAAATTTCATAAATAAATTCATGGGATCTGAGGGAATTATGGCTTACTAGGGGAGTAAGCCTACAAACTACTTTGTTGTTGTTGTTCTTGCTATTGTTGTTCTTGTTGAGGGGCTGTTAGGAAACATCTATGGAAAAGCCTAAAAAGGTCTGAAAAAGGTTATTTAGAGTTGAGTTAAAGATGCAGGAGTTTAAAATAAGATATTTATGATTTATTTATTAGAAAGCAAATGTAAAAAACATAATAATGTGCATGTTAAACAATTATTTATTTCAAGTTTCGTTGGTAAAAGAAGGGTCTATTTTACCTTAGATTTTATCACGTTCCCCGAGTAAGCTGGTGGTCAGATCACGCTTTCTTCTATCTTTACTAGATGAGTATGAGCTAATAATCAGGTAATGTACTTAGATATGACTTCCGCACTGATACTTATATGGTCTTGAAGTTATTAACTGCTGAACTCATACTAAGTAAGTATATTCCTATTAAAAATCTATACTAAAAAAGATAGACACCTTTTGTTTGCATATATCAGCACCTCGGGAATATCCAATTGACGAATTTCTTGCTCTTCTAGAAAGGAAAGGAATTTTTGTCAATATTCCTCAGACAGCGAGAAACTAGTTCTTTTGGCAGCATTACGGAGGCTCATCTAAATTTTGCTCTCTGACATCAGAATTCACAAATCTAGTTCCATTCCAAACGTGGCCTTTGATTTTCCGAAGGCAGCAAGGAAGGAAAAAAATGAGCAATTTTGGCTTAATCCACTTAGATTGTTTATCTTGTGATTAACTGGATTATTGTTTTTTTTTTTATCTAGTTACAGTTTCAAGTGTAAGATAAAGAATTTATAAAATGTCTTGTATAAGGTTACTGATTGAAATTGATTGGTTGCTGTTTTATTGTACTTACATATTCATGAAGTGTTTTCGGAAAACTTCCTATTGATGTTCAGCGATCTGAGGACGTTCAAAATTTCGTGAAGGGAATTAAGCCTTTTTGTGATATTAAAATGATAATCATATCAAGAAAACCTGTTGTTCACTGCTTAATGGGGACATTCTCTGAAGTAATTATCTTCATTCCTGTGATAACACATACTTTTAATAGTACTTTAGGACTTGAAGACTTGAAATCTATAGGTAAAATAAAATGTAATAGCTCATCTCTATAACAGCCATTAGCACAAGAAACTCTCTCTCTCTCTCTCTCCCTCTCTCTCTCTCTCTCTCTCTCTCTCTCTCTCTCTCTCTCTCTCTCTCTCTCTCCTTGAACACAGAAGGGGCTCCAGAAGGTGCTATCGTTTCGTTATTAGCAAATACATTTGTGATGAAGCTGCTGGCCCCACTGATGTTTCAGGAGTTTAGTTATCGACGTCGTTCGAAATTTCTCGGTGACCATTCATCCAAATACTGAACTGAGTTAACATTGCTTAACTTAGCTGAGAAGAGAGGTTATATTTGAGTTATTTGTTTAATGTTCCCTTTTTCATATCCATCAGGACTATATGTTCCAATTATGCTATCATCTATTCTGTATTCTTAAAGTACTGAATAAATGTTTTTGCTTATCTGTCATTACTTGTCGCACTACAAAAAAATACAATAACATTATTCGTCTGGTTCGTTTTCTACTGAATCCCAGGTTGTATTTCACAATTCTGCTTTTTACCGTTATATTTCTACTGGGTTTTCATTCTCATTTGCAGTCATCAGAGTTTGCTAGAGAAATATTTTTTCTATGGAAGGAATCTATAATTTCGTAAAGCTGGATCGTTGCCTTCGTGTAGTGTCTAATGTCACGTTGATTAAATACAAAACATATAACCTCTCTCTCTCTCTCTCTCTCTCTCTCTCTCTCTCTCTCTCTCTCTCTCTCTCAAGTGGTTAGGAGCTTCGTGTATTTAGTAGAAATAAACATCTCTTGACGTTTTGTCCCAATAAATCTTCATGTTGGTTAAGCTAATCAAAATACTTTTACCGGAACTTTATGAGTTTCTCAGCAATCTGTCTTCATTATCATTCTTTTGTTACATCTGACTTTATTTTTACTATAGCCGGTTAACTTGTGCTGCTTTTCTTTATTGTAGTCCTTATTGAGTTTCTATGTAAGGTTGTCTGTGGTGAGGTCATGAAAATTGTTGATTTGAATTAGCTTTTGACAGGATGAATGATTCAAAGCGTCCCAGCGCTTGGCTTGGTGGCCTAAATTTCATAAATCAATCGATATTAGTGAAGTGTGCACAAAGAACATGTTGCTAAATGCTTCACATTGCTTGGGCATTTTTTTGTTTGTTTCGGTTCCGGATAAACATCGAAAACTTTTAATTGGACAGTAAATGTAGACATTATCATCGCATATGTTATGAAAGAAGAATGATTGTCGTTTTGTCCGGTGTAATAGCGCTCCAACAACTTAAAATTCAAATTCATTTTTAGATCAGCTGATTTCTTATCTTCCTAACACTCGTAATAATTTCATGATTAAATATAAATCATAAAAAACTCTTGTCATAATACCTTCATCGTTAGGTTAACTTTCACCTTCATATCTTAGCAGACAAGGAAAAAGTGGCAGCTAAAGGAAATCTTGCCAATACATCGCAGTTCACAAATTTAATCGAACGCCTCAATGGCGTGATCGGTATGGTCTTGGCCTGCCACCTCGGTGGCCGGGAGTTCGATTTTCGGGCATTCCACTGAGGTGTTAGAGATGTGTATTTATGGTGATAGAAGTTCACTCTCGACGTGGTTCGGAAGTCAAGTGAAGCCATTGGTCCCGTTGCTGAATAACATCTGGTTCAATGCAACGTAAAAACACCATACAAACAAACAAACAAATTTACATCAAAGTATAGACGGGTAACTAAGATAGGCAGTATGTGCCCATGTCGTTGGGGAGAAGTGATGGAGGAGCATTTCCAAAAGGTCAGGGTTTTGTATGGCAGTCTTCTTGGAAGCAACATGAAACAGGACAAACAAATATCCACTTCCATGTGCAACACGACTGCATTATTTGGGTTCTGAGGGCAGTTGCGTTCATAATCACTCTGAATAAAACGAATTTGATTTTTCGATGCCGAATCAAAGTCATAACTGTAAAACTCGTGAGTGTCTGTGAAGTGAAGAGGATCTTAGGTCATGTCCAGATACAATGGCTGACTAAATTTGATCATACCTGTTTCCATTCCATGATGGCCTGTGATCCTAAATAAAATCAGTTTGACTGAACTTCTGAGTTTTGATGCCTCCGTTTCACAATAAAAAAAAAATTAATAAACAAGCGACAAGATTGCCTGATGTTTTACTTGTTGTTGTCTATTTATTCACAGGTAAGACTGACTTTCATTTCATAGAAGAAATCGTCTAGTTTCCATTACAAACAACCAGGTGATGATTTTGCTCAAAAGTTCTACCTCATAGACTTAACTCAGTAGGAGGATAGTGCCTTCAGTGCACTCGTGCGGTGCACTGTAGGTGTTACTTAAGGTTCTTTGCAGCATGCCTTCGGCCAATAGCTGGAATCTCTTTTGTACCTCCTTTCATATTCTCTTTCTACCATCTTACTCTCCACCCTCTCCTGAGTGTAACTGAGAGGTTTTCTTCCTGTTACACCTTTCAAACCTTTTACTGTTAACTTCCGTTTTAGCGCTGAATGTCCTCGTAGGTCCCAGTGCTTGGCTTTTGGCCTAAATTCTAGATTCATTTAAGATACCTCACAGACTTAAATGAATAAAAGAATAATAATAGTGTAGCCCAAAAATTCTGGTATTCATGATATAAACACTTTTCAAAGAATTCTCTTCATTATTTCAAATCAACGCTAGTATAAATAAAAAAATTTAAGTCTACCACGGAACATTTTTCCGGATATTCGAACTATTTCGAACCGAAAGCATTTTCCTGTTCACGTCAAACAGGAGATGAACGAATTCCGCTCAACTGGAGGACGACGTATGATTTCTTTCTGGGGTATTCTCTCTCTCTCTCTCTCTCGTAGTAGCCATCTTGCTTGGTGAGACGTACCCGCGTGAAGTCAGATTAATCAACAGATATCACAAGTTTAACATACGACTAGAATTTGAGAAATATCTAGAAGTGTTCGTGAACTATCGGTGATAAGATTAGTGTGAAAATAGTAGGATAAGTGTCTTCTAAGTTAGTTTAACAAGTGTAATACTGAAATCAGAACAAGATGGCAGTAAGTTCCAACTGTGGGAAGAGGTGGCGTAATTTAGCTTGCTTGGCGGATTCGCAATACGATGAGGTAGCAGGAAGGGAACTGGCATTTCTCATCTATCAAATCAGCAACAGTCCTAACCAAAAAGATACAAAAGCATTCATAGATATATTAGAAGGATATAATCCTTCAAACTGGAACAAATCTAATGAAAACATCTTGAAAATAATTGAAGAAGTTCCAAATAAAATCCAAGTGGTCAAGAGACTCATAAAGAAAATATACATAAACCAACATATTCCGACAAAAGAAATGAATAAGGTGAATCTTGTGAATATCCTAATTGATGCATTAGGAAAAAGAATGCCAAAAGCATGCAAACTGTGTAAGGTTTGGTATAGCATAGTCAATCCACAAAACCTAATCAGAAAATGTGCTGCATGCAACATTCCGACCCATCCACAGTGTGCTGAGGTAATGCAAGATTTGAGAAAAGATACAAGAATTTTTTGTTCAACATGTCTATCATGGATAGACAATGTTATTAAATCAAGATTGAATGTACAAATAGTTGAGGATGAAGAAGAAGAGAAGAAGAAGAGAAAAAAGAAGAAGAGGAAAACGGAAGAAGAAGTAAACAAAAATGAAACATGAACAGAAAAAAATAAGGAAAACAAAGAACAAGATAAAAAAGTATGGAGTGCACGAGATACTCATTGATACTACATATGAGGCAATAAATCAGCATACCTACGAAAGAAAAAATTAAATTAACGATATGACAACAGAAAAGCAAATCCCGAAGAGGCTCTACCCAGATCTACACAATGACGGGAAAGAGAAAAATAGACAAGAAAGACAAAATCTGCAACCTTTTGAAAAGAGGGAATTGCAGATTTGGAGAAAGATGTTACTACAAACATCCTAAGGTATGTCAAAACTATGAAATATATGGTAAATGTGCATACTTAGATGGCTATGGGGATGATTGCAGAGATCTGCATCCAAAAATATGTAAAAACCTAAAAGAAGGAAAGGATGTAAGTTCGACAAAAAAATGCAAATATATGCACCTGTAGCCATGAATCATAATCAAATAAATAACAACCAAGTAATAAAATCCAAAATAAGAAAGAAACAAATAAAGAGAGAAATCATAATATCAGGTAAAAGAGAAAAGCAAACCACCAATGAGATATGCAGAGGTGTCAGCAAAAAATTTCAAAGCATCAGCTCCGAAATTCTACTCAAGAGATAATAACTTTATTTATTATGCAAAGAGGAATTTGCGGAGAAACGGAGAAAATTGCAGATTCAGACACAAAATGAATAATTATGATGAAGGAAGATCAAATATTAGGGAAAAGTTGGATTTTTTAATGTCAGAATTTCTGGAAATGAAAAAAAGAACAACATACCAGAACAGGAAAGAGGACATGGGAAAATCCTTATTACTACCAATATTAAAATGAAGGAGGAAAACACGCAAACCATCATAGTGATGAATGCGCAGGGTTAGTTACGAGTAACTCAAAAAGAAAAATAGAGTACTTAGAAGAACTAACCCAAAATGAAAAGAAAATAGATATAATGAATATAAGTGAAACCTGGTATTCCCAAGAGACTGGGAATGATGATCAAATAAAAAGGGTTCCAAACTTATAGATTCAAGATAGAAAAAATAGGAATCAAGGGGGAACCGCAATATATGGGAAAGACAAAAACAAAGGAAAAATATATGAGAAATATAATAACTCAGAATGTGAACTAATAGCGGTAGAATTTGAATCTGAAAAATTGATGAACATA
>NC_087210.1:65241971-65266971 GCF_015104395.2 Macrobrachium nipponense
ATATATTATATATAATATTATATATAATATATTATATATTATATATATTATAGATAATAAACGTAATATACTATAGTAATTATAATATCTATATGTATATTATATATACTATATATATAATATATATATATCTATAAATTTCTATTATATATACATATTATATATATATAATATATATATATATATAATAATATATATATAATATATCGAACTGCAAATGTCCTTTAATATCTAATTCGCCCTACCTCGGAATTAATATATTTTCATATATGTTTAACCGAGGGGGAATTTGTTAAGCGATAATGAGAATTGGCCATCGACAAACGCGAACCGTCGACCTCTCAATACTAGGACTGGTTCGCCAATTCTATTATCGCTTAATAAATTCCCCCTCGGTTAAACATATATGAAAATATATTAATTCCGAGGTAGAGCGAATTATGATATTAAAGGACATTTGTAGTTCGATATATGTATATGAATCACGGTAATGTGATAGACTTATATATATATATATATATATATATATATATATATATATATATATATATATATTTGTGTGTGTGTGTGTGTGTGCTCTTATCTAGCTCTGTGACTAATACCAGAGCTGCAATGATAAAAAAAAAAAAATTTTCTTATTTATATGACTTCAGCTACCAATACTGAAACTGCTACTGCTAAGAATATCAACGATTGCACAAGAACGACGAAATGAAATCATATGCAGCGATATGTTTCTTTATTCAAGAGAATGAGTACAAGCGCCTTGTTTATATATGACCAAGTCTTTCAATAACATCAAGTCAAAGGAGTGTTGCCATTGTATCAAAATGAATTATTTACATGAAAAGACCAACTTGAGCTAAATTACTTTCATATGAATAGCAGATAATGTACAAACTTGTGGTGTTGATCTGGCAGCGTTAAAAGTATTTCTTTTAGGAATTAGTTGAAATAAAATATTTATTTAGTCAGAAACTGATAGAATTCTCATCTGTCATTCAGTTTCGTTTTTATATATATTATGGGGCCAATAACCTTGGTGTTTTGACGTTTGTTTTGGTTTCTATAATAAGTTAATCAATCATTATCATCATGATGTAATTATTATTATCATTATTATTTTTTATTTTTTTTTATTGCTCTATCACAGTCCTCCAATTCGACTGGGTGGTATTTATAGTGTGGGGTTCCGGGTTGCATCCTGCCTCCTTAGGAGTCCATCACTTTTCTTAGCATGTGTGCCGTTTCTAGGATCACACTCTTCTGCATGAGTCCTGGAGCTACTTCAGCCTCTAGTTTTTCTAGATTCCTTTTCAGGGATCTTGGGATCGTGCCTAGTGCTCCTATGATTATGGGTACGATTTCCACTGGCATATCCCATATCCTTCTTTTTTCTATTTTCAGGTCTTGATACTTATCCATTTTTCCCTCTCTTTCTCTTCAACTCTGGTGTCCCATGGTATTGCGACATCAATGAGTGATACTTTCTTTTTGACTTTGTCAATCAACGTCATGTCTGGTCTATTTGCACGTATCACCCTATCCGTTCTGATACCATAGTCCCAGATGATCTTTTCCTGATCGTTTTCTATCACTCCCTCAGGTTTGTGCTCGTACCACTTATTACTGCAAGGTAGCTGATGTTTCTTGCACAGGCTCCAGTGGAGGGCTTTTGCCCCTGAATCATGCCTCTTTTTGTACTGGTTCTGTGCAAGTGCCGGGCATTCGCTTGCTATGTTTATGGTTTCATTTTTCGTATTGCACTTCCTACATATAGGAGAGATGTTATTTCCGTCTATCGTTCTTTGAACATATCTGGTTCTTAGGGCCTGATCTTGTGCCGCTGTTATCATTCCTTCAGTTTCCTTCTTTAGCTCTCCCCTCTGTGGCCATTGCCATGTGTCATCACTGGCTAGTTCTTTAGTCTGTCTCATGTATTGTCCGTGCATTGGTTTGTTGTGCCAGTCCTTTGTTCTGTCTGTCATTCTCCTGTCTCTGTATATTTCTGGCTCATCGTCTACTTTTATTAGTCCTTCTTCCCATGCACTCTTTAGCCACTTGTCTTCACTGGTTTTCAGATATTGCCCCAGTGCTCTGTTCTCGATGTTGACGCAGTCCTCTATACTTAGTAGTCCTCTCCCTCCTTCCTTTCTTGCTATGAATAGTCTGTCCGTATTTGCTCTTGGGTGTAGTGCTTTGTGTATTGTCATATGTTTCCTGGTTTTCTGATCTATGCTGCGGAGTTCTGCCTTCGTCCATTCCACTATTCCTGCACTGTATCTGATTACTGGCACTGCCATGTGTTTATGGCTTTTATCATATTTCCTGCGTTGAGTTTTGACTTGAGTATCGCCTTGGAGTCTCTGCATATATTCTTTTCTGATCGTGTCCTTCATCTCTTGGTGTTTTATATCCCCTCCTTCCATTATTCCCAGGTATTTGTATCCTGTCTCATCTATGTGTTTGATGTTGCTCCCATCTGGTAGCTTTATCCCTTCAGTCCTTGTTACTTTGCCTTCAGTCCTTGTTACTTTGCCTTTTTGTATGTTGACTAAGGCACATTTTTCTATTCCAAACTCCATCCTGATGTCCCCAGATACAATCCTTACAGTCTGGATTAGGGTATCTATTTCCTTGATGCTCTTACCATACAGCTTGATGTCGTCCATGAACACAGATGGTTGGAATTCTCATGCCCTTCTTTTCTTGAGTTGGTACCCGGCAATCCATCTTCTGTAGTACTTTTCTCATGGGAATCATGGCTACTACGAAGAGTAGTGGGGACAGTGAGTCGCCCTGGAAGATCCCTCTCCTGATATTAACCTCTGCTAGTCTTATTCCAGAGCTTGTAAGTATTGTATTCCAGTTGCGCATTGTATTTTTGAGGAAGCTGATGGTGTTTTCCTCTGACCCATATATTTTCAGGCATTCTATTAGCCATGTGTGTGGTATCATGTCGAAGGCTTTCTTATAGTCTATCCATGCCATGCTTAGGTTGGTTTTTCCTTCTCCTACTGTTCTTCATTACCATTGTATCAGGAGCTGGTCTTTTGTGGCCCTACACTTCATTCTGCAGCCTTTCTGTTGGTGGGGGAGGGTGTTTGTCTCCTCTAGGTAATTGTATAGCCTTTCACTGATGATACTTGTTAGTAACTTCCACATTATTGGTAGGCAGGTGATAGGCCTGTAGTTACTGGATATATTTCCCTTACTCTTGTCTTTTTTAACTAAGGATGTTCTTCCTGTGGTCATCCATTTGGGTGCATGGTGATTTGAGATACAATGCTGGAGTTGCTCTGCTATTCGTGGGTGTTGGGCCTTGACGTTTTTGAGCCAGTATCCATGGACTTCATCGAGACCTGGGGCTTTCCAGTTTAGCATTTTCTTTAGTTGGTGTCTGACTGTGTCTGTCGTGATCTCTGTGAATCTTTGTTTTATTCTCCCTGTTTCTTCTTCCTTGACTTCCTGGAGCCATGTTGCATGTTTGTTGTGTGATATTGGATTGCTCCATATGTTTTCCCAGAGTCTCTTACTTGGTTCGGCTTCAGGAATTTCTTGGTGGTGGTCTTATTATTATTATTATTATTATTATTATTATTATTATTATTATTCTTTATTTATTATTATTATTATTATTATTATTATTAAGCATTTCGGACTCACAGTCTTATGTTCTACGTGGGACATTACAGCACTGTATCGGGAAAAAAATCTTGTGACAAATAGAAATACGTAACAAAATGCACTTCTTGCATACTGAAACTTTTAAAAGTTGATATATGTTCTAAGTAAAACCAACAGACTAACAATGCTTTACAGAATTGTCATTAAAACACATTTTGATAATAGGAATAATAGGATAATTTTGTAAAACAAGAAAAAATCTGGTCTGAATAAGCCACAAGACTATAAGGAGTATACTTGAATAGAAACGAAAAAAAATAAAAATACCACGAGGGTGAAATTTGTAAAAAAAAGTGGATGTCAGCATTAGGGATCAAAGTAAAGAAAACTCTGGCAAAACCGATGAATACAGAGGAAGTGCCGTTACAAAGGCTGGACTCTCCTTTTATAACAATTCCAAAAGTACAACATCCGCTCAACAAAACAAAAGAAAAAAAAAGTCTTATACTTCATGTTTACAAAGAAAAGTTTCTCCTCTTTACATTGAAAGAAAAACTTTTAACTTTTACTCGTGGCTCATCGCTCTTCACAGAAAAGGCAAAATTAGGCTAAAACTTTTGTAGGAATTTTTTTTCTTGCATTAGTAGCGGTGTTTTTCATATAGAAATACATGAAATGCGCACATACACCCAGCCACACGCACATACGTAACTATATATACATACACACACATATAATATATATATATATATCTATATATAGTATATATATATATATATATATATATATATATATATATATATATATATATATATATATATATACACACACACACACACACACACACACACATATATATATATATGTGTGTGTGTGTGTGTGTGTGTGTGTGTGTGCACTTATGTCTATAACCTTATTGTCCTTCCTGTTTCCCATGCTGAAAATCATAAAACTTCGTTCTCGTAGGTTGAACAGTAAATTAATAAGTTTCATTCCAAGCTACTGCAGTTATATACAAGCGTACAACGTTTCAACGAAATATAAAGCAGTTTTCTAATACTCTGCGTAACCGATAATTCTGCTGTCGTAGCCAGCTAGAAACTTAAAACAAAGCTAAAAATAAATATTGGTAAAAATTGTACAACCTTCTTTCCAATCGTTATCCCTACAATAAGAGGTCGGTTGCCTGATGCGCTTTTCCTTACAACATCAGGCTTGGTTTATTTGGCAAAGAGGTTTTTACGCCCGCATGCCTTGCTGTCATCAACCACAGCTATTGGCGGTGGGCCTCGCCTTTCACTAAAAAGTCCACCTGCATAGCGTAAAACTTAAACGAAACCGAAAAAGAATACTTATAAGAAACATCAAATTATTTAGAATTGCGAATGCATATAAAGATTTCACCAAGTGTTAGATGATGCGCAATAAATAAAATTGTATGAGATAAATTAAATAAAAGAAAAATAGAGGATTCCTTTATATGAGAAAATAGAACAATTGTGGAGAAGAAAGCAAGCGCTGTCCTCCCAGACAAAAGAAAGGATCGACTAGTATTGTTTCTCGATTAAACAGACGAAGTTCAGCACAATGGTCAACGACAGAGTGCTATAAAGAAATGACAGGTGAGAGGGGGAGTTAAGGAGCAGGATTTTGTTAGAATAATTTTTTACTATTCTTTGCTGAGAATATCTGCATGACAAAATTATTTTGTTGTCTAGATGGGAGTTTTATTTTTGTTTTTTAGTTAGAGGAATCAATTTTACTGCAGCATTGCATATGTGAATTATTCAGACATGAGTATATATTATTAGATTAGATATACGATGCAAAAGAGACTAGGGTTGTTTCGTAAATAGTACAGTTTGTTGAGCGCCGATAAACTTTATATAGTGATTAGAAAATATATTAGAATATTTTTGACAGAGAAGGAATCATATCTCAGGCAGTTACGATTAAAAACTAAAGATGGCTGGGCATTATTGTTTTGTGGCTGATTTTAATAGCTTTATTACGCATCCTTCGGTTATTGATAGCTACCCTTTTAAATTCTCAAAACAATGTTTAGATACCTGTAGGTATGTCTAAGATATCCGGTTCTTTAAAACTAATAATGGTGATTGTACTTTAATCATACACATCATAAATGGAAGATATATGATGGTTATAGAGTGATTTTCTCTCATCTATATCCCATTTTTATAACTATCTAAAATATTCTTTGGGACCACTAGGGAAAAAAAGAAATACATAAAAAATTCGTGTAATGACGAAAAAGCAGAAATGCACGTGTTGAAGATAAACGACTTTGGGAAGATAGAAATAGGAAACAGATAGTGAGGGACAGGCAGACTGACAGGATATCAAGGTAATATATAAAATCAGGCCTTTGGTAGTATGATTAAAAATACATTCCACTGTCTACGTATTATTCTGCATCCGCGATGTGGGCTTTTATTAAACTGTAATGCAGAGAATATTTTGTTTATAAGATCGATGAGCGAAATTAGCTTTTCGTCTGCCTAGAAAATTTATATATTTATTTTATATGAAGTACATATACAAAATTAAAATCCGGATGCTGTGATTAAAGCTTAGACTTCGCTTGAATTCGATTAGGAATGACAGAAAAATAGGCGAAACAGAAACCTTTGAATAAAGGACGCATGGAAAGGTTACGGTCGAACAGAGAAGGAACGAGGTCGGTGGTCGGTTGTGAATTACAAAGAGAGAATTTTCCAGCCCTTCACTGGAAACCCCTCGACCAAAGGATGGGTCAAGTTCTTTGTGCCTCCGACAGCTGAGAGTCGCTGAAGCTTTTTAGTCTCTGACATTTTGTTCCGAATCGCTCGCTAGTAGATTTTTCTAGATGTAGAAATAAGGGAATTCACAATTTGAGAGCTGGACCTTCTTATATGCTGACGTTGAATTTTTGCCGTAGATAGTTTTACAGATTAATTGAAGGGACAGGAGTAATCCAATAAATTGGAGGGCTTTTCTGATAACAAGCTTCAAAAACTATTAAAAGTTCCATAGAAGAGTAACTAAATAAAGATGGTAATTATTCGTTTGAATAGTCAAGGATCTCTAGAGAATGATAGGAGAGGTAATGATGCTTTAGGCCAGAATTGAGATTATAGTTGCTTTTTCTGAAAGAAATAATAATCTTGCATGAAATTATAAAGTTTCAGAGACTGCATACTCAAATACTCTTCGAAAGCTTTATTTATAAATGAAGTAACTTTTTCATGTCAGTGGTAGAATAAAGCTTAATTGTATATTGCATACGAATGCCTCTGTTGCCATTATAAAATGAATCATCGAACCGAATTTGCTTCAACATCCGGATTCCGGGTTCTTTAGAAAAAAAATGTAATGAATCCCCCGTGGTCAGTATAAGCAAAATCCAGATGAAACCCAAAAGTAACAGTTTACAAATCATGTCATCAGACAGACAGACATTCAGACAGACACGAGTGAATATAAACAACTGTCAAAAGGGAAGAATCTCCATCTTAAGATAGCGATAGAAACAACGAAAAGTAAAATTGTTTCAGAAAGAGTCGGAGAATCCTGTGAGGAATAAACTCGCTCAGGGGAGCATTTCAGTTACCGAATTCCCCATTTTAGAAAATTTACATTTTAATGGAGATTAAGAAGAGGATGAGGGGTGGTGAAGGAGAACATTAAAAAGAAAAAAATTAGTTGAGAATGGAACTGGAAGTCTATGTTATATCATAGCTCGAGAAACGAATAATAATAATAATAATAATAATAATAATAATAATAATAATAATAATAATAATAATAATAATAATAATAATATTATCGGAAGGAGACCCGCTCGTAGATAATAATAATAATAATAATAATAATAATAATAATAATAATAATAATAATAATAATAAATTTAAAAGAACATCCGACACTTTACTATACATGGTGTCCATCATATTGCTCATTATTATTATTATTAGTATTATTATTATTATTGTTTTTTTTATTTATTTATTTATTTATTTTTTGGTTTATCACAGTCCTCCAATTCGACTGGGTGGTATTTATAGTGTGGGGTTCCGGGTTGCATCCTGCCTCCTTAGGAGTCCATCACTCTTCTTACTATGTGCGCCGTTTGTAGGATCACACTCTTCTGCATGAGTCCAGGAGCTACTTCAGCCTCTAGTTTTTCCAGATTCCTTTTCAGGGATCTTGTGATCGTGCCTAGTGTTCCTATGATTATGGGTACGATTTCCACTGGCATGTCCCATATCCTTCTTATTTCTATTTTCAGGTCTGGTGTCCCATGGTATTGCGACATCAATGAGTGATACTTTCTTCTTGATTTTGTCAATCAACGTCACGTCTGGTCTATTTGCACGTATCACCCTATCTGTTCTGATACCATAGTCCCAGAGGATCTTTGCCTGATCGTTTTCTATCACTCCTTCAGGTTGGTGCTAGTACCACTTCTTACTGCAAGGTAGCTGGTGTTTCCTGCACAGGCTCCAGTGGGGGGCTTTTGCCACTGAATCATGCCTCTTTTTGTACTGGTTCTGTGCAAGTGCCGGACATTCGCTTGCTTTATGGTTTATGGTTTCATTTTTCGTATTGCACTTCTTACATATGGGAGAGATGTTATTTCCATCTATCGTTCTTTGGATATATCTGGTTCTTAGGCCTGATCTTGTGCCGCTGTTATCATTCCTTCAGTTTCCTTCTTGAGCTCTCCCCTCTGTAACCATTGCCATGTGTCATCGCTGGCCAGTTCTTTAGTCTGCCTCATGTATTGTCCGTGCATTGGTTTGTTGTGCCATTCCTCTGTTCTGTTTGTCATTCTCCTGTCTCTGTATATTTCTGGGTCTTCATCTACTTTTATTAGTCCTTCATCCCATGCACTCTTGAGCCACTCGTCTTCACTGGTTTTCAGATATTGCCCCAGTGCTCTGTTCTCGATGTTGACGCAGTCCTCTATGCTTAGTAGTCCTCTCCCTCCTTCGTTATTCTGTCCGTATTTGCTCTTGGGTGTAGTGCTTTGTGTAATGTCATATGTTTCCTAGTTTTCTGGTCTATGTTGCGGAGTTCTGCCTTCGTCCATTCCACTATTCCTGCACTGTATCTGATTACTGGCACTGACCATGTGTTTATGGCTTTTATCATATTTCCGGCGTTGAGTTTTGACTTGAGTATTGCCTTGAGTCTCTGCATATATTCTTTCCTGATCGTGTCCTTCATCTCTTGGTGTCTTATATCTCCTCCTTCCATTCTTCCCAGGTATTTGTATCCTGTCTCATCTATGTGTTTTATGTTGCTCCCATCTGGTAGCTTTATCCCTTCAGTCCTTGTTTCTTTGCTCTTTTGTATGTTGACTAAGGCACATTTTTCTATTCCAAACTCCATCCTGATGTCCCTAGACACAATCCTTACAGTCTGGATTATTCCAGAGCTTGTAAGCATTGTATTCCAGTTGCGCATTGTATTTTTGAGGAAGCTGATGGTGTTTTCCTCTGACCCATATATTTTCAGGCATTCTATTAGCCATGTGTGTGGTGTCATGTCGAAGGCTTTCTTATAGTCTATCCATGCTATACTTAGGTAGGTTTTCCTTCTCTTACTGTTCTTCATTACCATTTCGTCTATCAGGAGGTGGTCTTTTGTGCCCCTACACTTCCTTCTGCAGCCTTTCTGTTGGTGGGGGAGGGTGTTTGTATCCTCTAGGTTGTTGTATAGCCTTTCGCTGATGATACCTGTTAGTAACTTCCACATTATTGGTAGGCAGGTGATAGGCCTGTAGTTACTGGCTATGTTTCCCTTACTCTTGTCTTTCTGGACTAAGGATGTTCTTCCTGTGGTCATCTATTTGGGCGAATGGTGGTTTGTGATACAATGCTGGAGTTGTTCTGCTATTCTTGGGTGTAGGGCCTTGAAGTCTTTGAGCCAGTATCCATGGACTTCATCGGGACCTGGGGCTTTCCAGTTGGGCATTTTTTTGAGTTGGTGTCTGACTGTGTCGTGATGTCCGTGAATCTTTGTTTTATTCTCCCTGTTTCTTCTGCCTTCACTTCCTGGAGCCATGTTGCATGTTTGTTGTGTGATACCGGATTGCTCCATATGTTTTCCCAGAGTCTCTTAACTTGGTTCGGCTTCAGGAATTTCTGGTGTGTCTTCCCCTCTTAGTTGGCTGTATAGTCTTTTCTGGTTGGTTCCGAATAGTTTGTTCTGTTGGTATCCCTTATTCCTGTTCATGTATCGTTGGATCTTATGTGCTTTGGCCTTAAGCCTCTGTTTTACATCTTCTATTGTGTTGTTTAGTTCCCCTCCCTGTACTTTGTATTACTCGTTCAGTTCCTTCCTTGTTTTCTTGCTTCTTAGCCTTTTTGCTGCCATCTCATTCAGTTTACTCGAGTCAGATCTCATTACCATGATTTGCTTTTCCTGGCGTCTTTTCCAAGTCGGTTGCTGTTTTGGTTTCTGTTGGGTTGGTTGTGCTGGTGGTGTTGGTGTTCGTGTCCCCATCAGTTCTGCTACTAATCTTGCTCCTGCATATGTCAAGTTATTTGTTTCTGTGATATTGGTGGTGTGTATTAGTCTCATTATTTCATTGACCTCACTTGTTTTCTCCCTTAATTTCTTGGTGTTGTAGGCTTTCATGGAGGGGATCTTTGTTCTCTCTGCATCTGGCTTCATCCATTGTCTGATCTTTTCTACCCATTCCGTCCTGTCTGTTACTTCGTCGGTGTTTCTTCGTATGTGGTTGTTTGATACCTCATCATCCCTGTCGTCTTCTGTGGCATCGTCTCTCAGCTCGTCTTCTTGTAATTCGTTGCCGTGTGTCATTTCCCTTTCCAGTTCCTCTCTTTATGTCGGGGAGAGCCAGTTCTTTTTCTTTATGTTCCTTACTTGGTCTGCCAGCCTCTGCTCTGTTTGGGGGGGTGTTATTCCTCTCATTCCAGATGTTGACCAACCTTCTTCTATATCCTCTCTCCACCGGGTTGCTTCTGATGTAGCATCTCCATATTTCCTTATTTTCTTCTCTTGTCCATTTCTTCCTCTGGTTTGCTTCCATAGCTCCAGTCTCTGGTTATTGGTTACTGTCGTTGTGGTGGTCAGTTGCTGGATGACGACCTCCAGGTGCCTGACCATCTTCCCCTTCAATTGGGCTGAATACCTGGCTGCCGGACGAAGCTACTCTGTCGCCAGAGGTTCCATTTACGTCGTTGTTGTTTAATTCTTAATTTCTTTCCATCATTGCTGAGTTTTGCTATTTAACCCATAGCTAGACCCTACCCCATCAGGAATAGGTACTCATTTACAGCTGAGTAAACTGAGGAAATTATGGTAAAGATCCTTTTCCAAGGAATCAACGCCAAGGAGAGCGGTCACCCATCCAACGACTGATCAGCCCCAATGTTGCTTAACCAGTCAATTGACGACCTAACCCACTCTGCCATTATTATTATTATTATTATTATTATTATTATTATTATTATTATTATTATTATTATTATTATTATTATTATTATTATTATACATAAAAACCTTCGAACATAGACTAAAAGGTGAGTGAATTGATCTCTTTAGTATGGTGAACTAAGTGACAACAAATTCATCATATCGAAATTCATTTACATTCAGTTATGAATTATCCCTGGGGTCACTATCTGGAAATATAGGACCCATTTGGCACACATTCTCGTAACCATTGATTTGTAGCCCAATATAATACGACCCCACATTTCGTTTAAAGGAACTGTCTTCGTTCCCTCTCACTAAATAGCCTCAAACGTGAAGGTGACTAGTCCCATTAGGTGTAAAACTAATTTTTCATCTTTTTCACCTCTCCTGTCTGGGGAATTCCTTAGTGGCTTCTGCTTGCTCTAATTCAAGGGGAAAATCGAGGAGGAAGAAATACTCGCACGTGGTGAAGGTGTTTGGAAAGGCAGGCTCAGTGTATGTGATTGATTGAAATCGGATAGCTAAGCCACGTGTTTTCTGTCTGGGGAATTCCTTAGTGATGGCCTCTGCTCGTTCTAATTCCCAACTATTCAAAAGGAGAACGTTTACCACTCTACCCTTTATCTTTTCTTTTGTTGTGGCGCACAAGGCAAATTATATTACAATTCTGTTACATATTTACTGTCCTCGTCGCATTTTTTTCCAATTACTTTCATTTCGAATTCTACAAAGAAGAAAATTTCTATTCGCTTCACAGCCGTAAGAAAATGTTGCCATTCTAACATACATTATGATTATTAAAACTACCTCATATTGTTCATCCTGGTTTTTACACTGGTTTCTGGGACCATTAATACTTATTCCCTTTGCTGTAATGACTGAGTATTTTATAATGGTCCATTTTGCCCTCCTGTTTCCAAATAAAAGAAACGTTTAATATAGCAATTCACCCAGGAAACTCATTTCGTCCTAAAGGTTGGCTGCAGTGTCATTTTTACTACAATTGTAACTTTTCTTTTTTTTTCCGGTGGAGCGGGGTAGGTCAGCGTAGGTTGGGGTGGGGAGGGGAGGGAGGCTGTTTGTTAAACGTTGGGTTTCTGTATTTAAATGCATTTAGTATGCTTCACTTGCGTCTGAAGTTATTTGTTTGCGTGGACATTTAAAAGTATAAAATGGGGGCTAGCTGAGTTAAATCTCGTTTCCATTCTTTCATGTTCCATACATTTAATGTATGACTTAAAACTATATTATAAACGGACATAGCTTACATCTATCACAGAAATACATCACGTTCCGAGTTAAATCTCAAGAAAGATATACTTATAATGTTAATTGCCTTGCATTTCCATTAACCTGGAATTGAAATGAATACATATATTGGAAGAACAGAAAATGGACAGAAAGAATGAGAGAGAGAGAGAGAGAGAGAGAGAGAGAGAGAGAGAGAGAGAGAGAGAGAGAGAGAGAGCAACTCTGTGAATTCTCGCTGCCTTTGCTGAAAAGTTGAGGAGGCCCCGAGGCGAAACTGGGGGCCAAGTGGTGGAATCTAAGAAGGATGTTTGCAGATGAAAGCAGAAGGAATAAGGAAGAGGAGGCGAAAGCAACACCTGCTGGAGACCATTCCTCGCTTCGTCCTTCATCACCTGAACAAGTATTTCCTTGAAAGGGGGGCGTTGAGTTACCTTTGTAAATGTTGATGGTGTTGTTTTGAAACTTGATTACATTGCTCGAGCGTTTTAGGGCCCTTCCATGATATGGTAAAAGTACTTAAATTATCATTCAGACTAAGCAATCTTACCATTAGTAATGGTTATCCTAACTGTGCGGATATCACGAAATAGAGTTGTCTTCTGCGTAACTAAAGCCATCATTGTCCGTCGAAGGATCGACAAAACTGAACAGCTTATCACTCAAATTTTTCTTTGGGCTTGGCCCTTTGTGATATATATATATATATATATATATATATATATATATATATATATATATATATATATATATATATATATATATATATATATATATATTTACTTACAGGGAAATGTTCTATATGACAGCCAAGTTGCAGTTTATTAGTTTCTTACTAATCTTCTCTATCTTCCTTATTAGCTTCCGCTGTTCCTCACGTACCTGATGGAGTAAAGCACCAAAGTTTATTTTGATGGACGTTCATCAGCTAGGACGTTTCGTCTCTTCTAACGAAGATGTCCATCAAAATTAACTTTAGTGCTTTGCTCCACCAGTTACCTAAGGAAGAGAGGAAGCTAATAAGGAAGATAGAGAAGCTTAGTAAGAAACTACTAATAAACTGAAACTTCGCTGTCATTTTTTAACGACTTTGACATAAAAGAAAATTGACTCAACATTTACCCCATATATATATATAATATATATATATATATATATATATATATATATATATGTATATATATATATATATATATATACAATATTATATATATATATATATATATATAGATATATATATATATATATATATATTATATATATATATATCATTCTAGTCTTTATTTGAGAAATCATAGGCGCCAAGTGGCTTGTTAAATCATCACTACCGAGTTGGAACCGATTTTGAGGTATTTTTGCTTAATAACCTTGATGAATCAAATAACAATTATCACTCATTCAGAAAGCTCACTTATCCCACGTTTTTACTGTAAACTCTCACTAGATCATAAAAAAATAGAAGAAAAAGAATGAAATGATAAAACGATAAAATGATTCACGCTTCAAATGCTTTTTCTGAAAGGGGTGATTTCAATACATCAAAAAATGATAAAATCCAGCGATCGAAATAAAAATTAATTCTCTTGGTTTTTTTATTTGACTTTTTGAAAGACATTATTTATTTGCTTATACCCTTGATATGAATTATAGCTTCGTGGTATGAAAAAAATCTTATTTATTTTCTGATGAAATACTTCACAATTAAAATAGAGTTTTGCGACCAGCATTGTGTTACACTCAGGCACGGAGTTGCGATCCCTCCTAGGTGGTGACTCCCGAGGGTTTTAACCCGGTTTCTATCCACCTTTGCTGTGTTTTTAGCACAAGCCCGTTGGCGATTACAGCAACAAGAAACAAAATACGGTAAATATCATACAGATAATGATCCCCAAGAAATACTAGTCCAAGACAACGACCCCCGAAAACACTTGAGGGTCACTATCTAGGAAAGATCACAGAGTTGTAAATACGGTCGCATTACTCAAAAAACGAAAGACAAATCTTGAGTGCTGTCAGTGCACCTCATTTGATGCACTGTAGTCATTAGTAAAGGTTGTTTGCAACATCCTTTCGTGTCCTGGCTGATCCCACTTCTACATTTTTTTTAAATTCTTTTTTTAAGCTTTCTTTACTTTGATTTCCGCTCTCTTTCTTTAGTCTTGCTGTCTAACCTCTCAATTTTGCCTCCTCGTATAGCTGGGGCGTTTTCTAAATTCTCTGGATCTCTGTGTCTTGTTGTCTAACTGCTCAACTCCTTCTTTTCACATGTTTTGAATTTTGTAGGACCGAAATTTCCCAAAGCTTTATTGACAGCCTGAACTTCATAAACTCAGGTCATAAATTAATGTCTGGTATTTCCTTCTTTAATTCATCTCGGAGTGAGAGAGAGAGAGAGAGACGGGGGCGACTATACTAAGCTTATTCTCTACAAATCATTCGTTACACTGACCACTACACTAAATTTGGTGTACTCTTATGAACTTTATTCAGACACTAGATTGAAAATAAAAAATCGGTGATGAACTGAAACACAGATTGAGTATGGGCAACTGGAGACCGGAAGGTTAATATAATATCTAACAAATCAAGTTATATCCTTTAACCATGATACTTTTTACTTTTCAATTACTGAACCTAACAAAAATGATAAGGCTAATTTTTATGATTTAACAAATAAAGAAAATATATCTATCACTTCGTAATAAGTAATAGAAATACAATTTGGACTATTGAGTGTGAATTCAGTTAGACCTTTAAGTTGGCATAAGACAAAGCAAAAATAAATATTAGATTTGACGAAGAATATCCGAAAATATCCCTGTGTATAAACTATGAAAAGGTAAAATCAGATGTAATCTTTTGGAATCTACTTTTTATTTAGTTCCAAGAGATCCAGTGCCCATGAGCAATGGCATCTGCAAATTCATAAAAAAAACAAGCAAATCTTATTGCGTAAGTTCTTTCCAGATAGACAAAGAAAATATTCTTGAAAAGCACACAGAGAGCAAGACAAGCAATATCTTTCTTTTCCGAGCAAGACGACGTCTGCGATATCACTGCAGTTGATATAAGAAAAAAAAAAGCGCCAGTGGAGGAACAGTGAGGAAACATTTCCGATATGAAAGTGTTGCTCCCCAGTCTTTTATCATTGTAGTGAGTTCACCTAAAGAAATAGAAAAGCCCTAAGCTTTTCCAATATTTCCTTTCGGGTGACAGAAAGAGAATGTTTCTTTTTGTCAATATCCTGAGCGTAAAGGCACGCTTTTGTTTTCTTGTATTCCTATTTGGTTTACGATTTAACTTAATGTTGTTACTTAAATTGCCTCAGTATCTCAAGTCCCTCCCTAAGTGATCAGTATTTAACTTTCCTATTTTAAATATATTATGTAAATTTGTAAAACTGAAATATATTTCAGTTTCGACTGAAATATATTTCAACATTCTAATTTTGTGATTGTATAACCCGGCTCAAATATGCTATTTGGATATTTCATGAGGTGTGGTTTTTCTCAGACAGTAATGTGGCATTTTGAGTACATAACTATCTAGCGTCTCACTTTAGTGTTTATTCATTCATAGTTAAGAGATTGTTCGCTGTCTTCTACGCTTCCCTGAGTATTTTTCTTATGTTTTGATGACCAGGTATTCAAGGATTTTGCTTTTACCTTAATTATATACAATCATTTCTACTTAAACTTATGTTTTCTGCCGATAAAACGTTGTTTTTCATGAGGAGGTTTAATCTTTAAGGGGTTTTTAAAAGTCTACAACAGATAGAAGTTCGCGTAATCTGTAATAAAATCTAATTGACTTTATATTAAATCGCAGCTCATGCTAAATTAACTGTTAACGCCGCCATGCTTTTATGGTCTTCCTCCTATAAAGTATAGTGTTGAACATTTGGTTCAATATACAATCTCAACAAGAGTATTGATGCCTGACGTATGAAACTGTTTGTCAATGGCATTTTTTGTGATCGTAATCATGCTTGAATTCAAATGCTCAGATTGCCATCGCTTGTTCTGGACTTGCTGTGACAGAAGCGCTCCATGTCTTCTCTGTTTACTCTATTAAGACAAAAATTTCTGAGGGGTTGGACATTTAATCCAAGTTTTTTTTTAAATTTCATTTTAAACTCTGTCAGTAGCACTGATTTCGCTATTTAGTAAATCTGAGCTCTAACGAATTATACATTTTATTTTGTTTATTTGTGTATTTATTGCTATTTTTTTAGTGTTCTTAATTTCTTTATGGAAGAGTGATTCATTTCAATCACTCCACCATCTTTCGTCACCAATTCTTCTATAGGTTTCTCTGTACCTCCTGACTATGACCATACCTTTTTATATTGGTATATCTACGTCAATTCATTTTGGTACGAAATATCCAGCTTTGTTTTATTCACATTGTTCTATGCCAAGCTGCATCTTTCTCTTTCTTTTAGTTTTTATATTACCTTCCCTTACTTTTGTTATCCAATATTGTCTTAAACAGCATCAGTTTCGCTTCCTGCAAAGTTTTTAACCTCCTTTAATGTTTCCTTCAGAATTCGGTATCTATAATTTTTGAACTTACTTCATAAAATTATTTCTTTAATAGTTTTCCGTTAAATGAAACATCTGTTTCCCTATGTTTGAACTTTCAAACATATTGAGTTGGCTTTGTATGTCCGTTCGTACTTTTTCTGTCCGCCCTCAAATCTTAAAAATTACACTGAGGCTAGAAGGCTGCAATTGATATGCTGATCATGCACCCTCCCATCATTAAACATACCAAATTGCAGCCCTGTAGCCTCAGTAGTCTTTACTTTATTTGACAACGCAATATGCTCCAACAACACAGGCCACCACCGGGCCGTGGCTTAAAATTTCATGAGCCGCGACTGAGAGTTTCATTCAGCATTATACAGAAACTGTACAGAAAACTCGATTGCGCCGAAATTCGGCGCATTTTTTACTTGTCTTTATTCGTCTCCTTACTGTCATGAAAGTCTCACGGATAAACTCAAATGGCTTCTTAACTATTACCTTTATCTTTTGTGAATATTTTTGTTCTTTTCTCTTTTTTATAACGGCTGAGGTTCTCTTTTTTATTTGGAAAGTTATGTAAATGACTTGCGTTTTATTCATAGACTTCTAGCTCGAATGAATATTCCCTTTTTTAAATGAAAGCACTTGTGTTGAACGGGAATTAAAACTTTTGGTGCCCCATTTGAATGTCATAAATTCCTTGTTCCTTCGCTGCAGATTTCAAGTTTTAAGGAATTTGTAACCTTTCCTAACTTCAGGTACATCGGATTTTACCCTTCTCTTGAGGTTCTTTTCAAAATTGGTAATTTTACTTGAATTGTAGAAAGATCTTTTTGTCTAGTTTACTTTTCATATATTTTTTGCATTCTCTCTCTCTCTCTCTCTCTCTCTCTCTCTCTCTCTCTCTCTCTCTCTCTCTCCCCGCAAGGATTTTTCTGAATTTTCGCTCACTGGGGGAGTAAGCCTACAAACTATTTTGTTGTTGTTTTTGTTATGGGGGTAGGGTAGGAAAGGTCTATGGAGAAGCCTTAACAGTTCTGAAAATGGTATTTCGCTTTGATTTACGGATACAGGAATTTTGGGATAGGATATTTAGGATATGTTTTTTTGTTTTTTGTTAGAATTAAAAAGGTAAAAAACAAATAATGCGTATGTTAAACAGTAGAGGAAAATTATTTGTAATATAATATAGCGTATTTATTCAAATTTGTATTGGTAAAACAAGTATTTATTTAACCGTTGACTTTAGCGCGTTTTAATTTACGCTAAGTCAGGAATATAATGTTTACAACTTATGCGTGAGGGGAAAACCTTGCACGCAATCGAGTAAGCTGGAGATTGGATCACGCGTTGTTAAAGTAAAAAATTCGCGGCTTTGATTATTTTCCACACTTGTGGTTCTTAATATAATCGTGAAAGCAAGAAAATAAAGAAAAAACGATAAATAGCTTTATGAACTAATGTTGTTCAGATTATAGTTAAGTATTTTTCCCTGAGCCTTAGACTAAGACCATTAATACAAAAAAGATTTGCAATTTAGCCGAACTTTCTAAGCGTTTATTTTTAAAAGTAGATAATTAATGCACTTCTTTCATCATCTAAATATTTCCTACTGTGTTTTTAAATTTATTTCCACTTCTCCATCTCACCTCCTCCTTGATCCGCCCTCCAATATTTCTCTCCTTCCCCTGCTCTTCCTTCCGTTCTTCATTATCTTCCCTCACTTTCTCCCTCCTTCTTATTTTTCTCCACCATCCCGTCATCCATTAGTCTCTGTCTTCATATCTGACCGGTATATTGCCTCTTCCGGTGTCCGTTAGGATAAGGGAAGGAAGAGACCTCAGGAGAAAGTGTGGAGACGGTAAATCCCTTAAAGTGGGAAATATCCTTTGAGGAAATCCTCTTTCACAGATATGAAGACCTCTGGTAAATCACGACTACTTCGCCTCGGCTGAAACATCCTGGTATATGCTGCCCTCATCAATAATGGATGATTCCAAACTGCAATTTTCTAGAGGTTAGATATTTCTTCTCTCTCTCTCTCTCTCTCTCTCTCTCTCCTTCATTCGTTAATTGTTGGTTGTTCTAAACTGCTATACGTTATCCAAAAATATACAGGAAAAAATATTAAGTTCAATGATACGTTGTTTATTAGATAATTATAAAGGTAATTTTTAAACATGGAACAGGATCATGAAAAAAGTACGAACGTATGAAGGGACTGTGCATAACAAAAAAGATTCATGGATATGAATTTCTAAAGCTGAATGTTAATGGAATGAAATATACATTTAATTGAAATAAGATGCGATGGTTCATGGTAATTTTAAGGTAATAGTTTGGGTTTAACAACTTAACATTACAATGGCGTTTACATGCAGCATCTGCATTTTAACCTCAGAGAATTTGTAACACACGATATTTTGAATAAAAGCTTAAAATATAATGGAATGTAAGTAAAATGTCAAGTTAAAAGTAATATATTAAATTGCCAATGCAATACAATATACTATGCAAAATAATAATAAGAAGTGTTAAATAACATCAGAGAAACGCTGCAAAGAAAGGTCAAGAAATCGAGCTAAGAACTTAAAACTGGAGGCAAAATTCGCAGGAAATAATGTAAAAATATACTGAAAGAAATACAACAGAGTGGGGTCAAAAGCAAGGAGGCAAAGGAGGTTATGCAATGATGGTAAGAATGTCATGGAATGGAAAAAATATTAATGGAGAATATAGGTGAAGATATGCATAGAAAGGTGATTAAAACGGTCATGGGAATGATAGTTAAACCTTCCAAGAAATTGAACAAAAGAAACAGTGAAAAGATGTCGAAAATGCAAGTAGGCAAATGAATGCGACGTATATCACGGAATAAAGGAAAACACTCAAAAAGAGACAGTTGCAATAAATGCCAAATAACGGAGTTTGAAAACGGATAAATTATTATTCAATAACGTCTCTGAGTGTAGGGCAAATTTCAGTGCAAAAGAGCGAGGCATCAAGGAATGAGAGCAAGAGGCCATATAAAAAGGTTAAAAAAATATTTTGAATTGAGTAAAAATCCTTAAGATTAAGACCAAACTGACAAAAAATGGAAGGGGAAATAATTCCTAGAACGAGTACAAAAATACCCCATATCGAATTCGAAACAGGATCCTAAATAATTCGAGGAAATATAAAGAAAGTGAATCGTTATGAAGGCATATAATCCCACGAATTGTATTATGAGAATAAAGTCACTTAAATGGACCAAAATGTAGCCAGGAAATGGAGGGGGACAAGCCAATGGGAGGATTGTAATCATTATATATATATAGATATATATATAATACATTATATATATGATATATATATATATATATGATATATATGTATATATATATATATATCTATATATATATATTAGATATATATATATATGATATATATATATAATAAATATATATAGTATATATATATATATATATATATATAATATATATATATATGATATATCTATATATATATATAGACATATATAATATATATATATATATATATATATATATATATATATATATATATATATATATATATATATATATATATATATATATATATATATGGGAGAAATATTTTAATTAATATGTTAAAACAAGCAACAAGGCATTATATTCATCTACCGATATATATATATATATATATATATATATATATATATATATATAGGATATATATATGTATATACTATATATATAATATATATATATATATATATGGTGCTAAAATTTCTAACAATCTTTTGAAAAGACTGAAAGCTGTCTGCATTAAAATGCTCCCATACTTGACACTTTTTGTAGTATTATTCTTAACTCTATCTAAATGTATTCTATTACTTATTTCTTTTTCTTCACTTCCTTCGCAGAACTGACTTGACTCTCTATGAAAATGTATTTAGAAATCCAGAGAAAATGTCATAAATGTTAAAAAGCACTTTTTTGTCGTTTATGCGCTTTCTTGAGCCATCCGGTTCTTCTCTTTATATTTTTTATTTCGAAAAGAATTTCTCATCTCTCTCTACATTTTCTGTCTTGTTTGTCTGGACGATTAATTTCTCCATTGCTTGTTATATTTTTTATTCTTGTGTATTTTTCTCTTTGTATGTTATGGACATATCTCCTTGACATTTAATCTTTTTCTGCTTATTGTTAAGTCTCTACCTTCTCTCTTGTTATTTCCTGAGAAATATTTTCTTCGCTTTTTCTTCATCTGCTTATTTATCCCTTCTTTTCGCTTGATATTCAGCAGCCTCGATGCCTTCCATATGCCCTTTAATTAATGAGCATATTGCTCTTTCAAAGAGAATCGCAAAATCGATGTTTGAGTAGAATAGTCCCTGTGGAAGTTGTCCTGCGTCATGGAAACAAGTATTAATTATGCTGCAGGATATTCCTTATATAAGACTTACAAAAGTTTCAGACTTATTTCAGGTTAGAACTAGGATATATAGTAAGCTAAAGCAACGATAAAATTAAAAAGAATAGAAGAGGTTGAATATATGAATGAAAAAAGATGTTCAATTTATGTCAGGGAGAGCCAATGCAAATGAAGAGACCACAGCTAAATAATAAAGATAGTTTTGAAGTAGTACAATAAAATAAGAGTAATAGGCCGCTGATTGGAATAATATCACAGGTAAAATAAATCTGCATCTGTCAAATGTATGGGCAGTATCAAAACTGTAATAAGAGACCTCAGTGATTTAAGTGTGGTTGCTTAACAAATTTAACAAATTTAAATGGCGCAGTCACTGAGGTAGTGTTTGTCAAGCGATGCACGAAAGACTGCTAAATGAGTAAAGTAAAAAAGCTGTTGATTGGTTGAGAGATTAAAAAAACTAATAATTCTCTTAATATGTTAAAAACACTTTCTCTCTTTTTTTTATCTTTTCTATTATTTACTAACGAAAATAACGCTCCCAAATTGCAAATGATTCCAAGGCCCACGGACTTAGCCCAAATCTACGAAATCTTGTAGACCCTTTGAAGGATTTACAACAAGGTTGGTTGTGGCCTTCCGAATCCCGTGTAATTCACTCTCCTTTTAAGATTTTTATAGTCCTTCTTGTATTCGTAATTTCTTAATTAAACTTGGCCTCTATACTGCCTAAAACTAGAGGGTTTACCATCCATGTATCTCACAATTTCACTGGAAAAGCTAAAATATATTTGAATGTGGAATCCAGATTAACAAAAAAAATAAAATAAAATAAAATCAATAACGGCAACAAAGAGGAAATTAATACAAAAAGTTTTGAGTATAAAACAAACCGGAAAGAAACAAGGTGGATATTGATTGAAAATCATTAGAAACAGTAAAGAGAAAAAATAATACCTTTTGTGGAAACTGGTTCAATAATCACCAACTTCTGAAAAAATTCTAATATGTTTTGATTAAGCTATGGGATTTATAAAGATTTCGATAAATAAGAAATGTTCATAGTCAAAAAGATGACATCAACATTCATGGATAATCTGAAAGAAAATATCGTTGGATTCATTGCAAGCGCAAACTCATAAAATATTGTAACAGGTGAGATACGGTTACGTGACCTTAACCCTTTACATCCTGCAACTTTAGCTTTATTCGCCTTATGCTCCTGATTAACGAGACAAATTTGATCCCCTACTCTAGATCCAGGTCCCAACGCTCCTCCCCTTCCATCTTTCTCACTTTTCCCATTTAGTTTACAACTTTCATCATTAAGAGCACCATAGACCCTAATTACATTAATCTCTTGCTCCGACCAGCTAAGTTCCATTATGTTTCCTAAAAAAAAAATACCACATTCTCTTCTGAATCTTCAATTCAGCTGCTGTATTGCTATTGATGTATGTATATGGATACCTAAGCAGTAGATAATCGAAGCTTTATAATAAATCTATGCGTTTATAAAAAAAAAATCAACATCACCTTCATTAAATCAATACAAGGAACTTCCGCAATCTTTCTTGAAGTATTACAAGGAAAGTCAATCGTTGACTATTTACACTTTTATTGAACCTTCTACCTTGCTAAGTTTTCGAGAGGTTACATTACCATCTAATACACTTAAGTATTATAGTAGTGTTCCAGGTTGATAAAGATGGCTATATAGGTTTAGTTCTGTTTTCAAGAAGAAAAACTGTGTAGCCTACTTGCGTTTTTGTATACACAACCATCTGTCCTCTCATTTGAAAGATCGGGCTTAAGTCCCGATGCAATTCAGTTTATATATAGATATATATATATATATATATATATATATATAATATATATATATATATATATATATATATATGTGTGTGTGTATGAAAATACATATATAAATATATATATATATAGATATAGTTAATATGATATATATTATATATATAATATCTTAATATGATAATATACAATATATAATATATATATCATGGTATACATTATATATTACTATATATATATATAATATAAATATACTTCATATATAGATATATATATATATATCTTCTATATATATTTTATATATTATATGTCTATACCATCTTATATATATATTAATATCTATATGTAATATATAATATATATATCTGTATATTATATAATATATTTATTATGTAAGGATAGATTATAGATATGTAATAATATAATATATTATATAAATATATATATATACAGGAGACCTCATATAACGATCTATAATACTATATCAAATATATATTATTATATATATATATATACTATATACTACATATAATTAAATATATCATATATATTGTATAGTCTTAATATATATATTTATAATATAGACTAAATATATATATATTAATATAACTATATATATATATAATGTAATAATCTATTATATCTCTATCTAGTATATGTTATATATACTATTATATAGAGAATAAAATATCTATTGTATATATATATCATTATATAAATACACATTATATATAATATATTATATTATAAGTTCTATATATATGATACGACATATATATAATTATAATATACATATATATATATAATATATAGATATATATATGTATATATATATGTGTAATACATATAATAATATTATATAATAGAAATTTATAATACTAATATTTATCGATATATTATATACATTATAATATAATAGATATCTATATTATACTATATATATATGCTATTTATCTATATAAACTGATTTAATATTATATCTATATATAATATATTATATATAAACTGAAATTTATATATATCAGATATATACTATAATATATATATAATTCTATATGTATATATCTAAATATATATATATAAACGTTAAGATACAAATGTCGCTTTAATATCTAATCCCTACTGTTTCGGGAATATCACCAATGAGGAATTGTAAGTGATAAATGGCTTGGTACCTAATTGCTGCCCACACTTAACAGTATGAACCAACTTCTTTCAGTGGTTATGAACGTCGACTGGAAGTAATTGGTTCGTACTGTCGAGTATTCTAGTCTCATATGCACAACACTGTTTATCACTCGTTTTTCGTTTCCGAAAAAGCTGGTTTTTAACATTATTAGTAAATTGCTAACGAGGTATCTGTCAGCACCACCCTGAATTTTAATGTACCTAAGCTGACTATGTATGCACCCATCCCCATTTATTCATTCAGACAGTTTACGTGTAAAAGTTAGAAATATTGAAAAGGAATTTGGTTTTTTGAAACTTAATCTTATTCCCCTGAATCCTCACAAAATTGGAGGGTTTTTTAATTACAAGGACAAATTACAGGATTTCATGAAGTCCAATATCATATATAAATTTGAATGCCCAAGATGTTCTTGGTATTTATGTTGGTTCTTCACGGAGACTGTTTACAAGTCCGTTATTACAGCCATTTGGGATTAAGTTATAGAACTGGGTCCAGAATCTCTAATCCCGAGTTTTCTCTAATATAAGAATACATGCTAAGAGTTGTAAGGTTACTATCGAAAAGAAACATTTTTCTATAATTGGCACCACAAAGCAAACTACCCATCTAACTACCTTGAGTCATGTTTATTAAGCACCTTTCACCTAGTTTAAACTCCAACACTTCGTCATCTCCTCTCTCTCTGGCGTGAGGTTTACGTTGTATGCAAACCTTACCGTTTTTA
>NC_087210.1:65271971-65278138 GCF_015104395.2 Macrobrachium nipponense
TCAAATTTATTCGGAGAATGTGACCTACGCGTTTCCGAGATTTTCGGCCGAGAATCGGCGTGCGGAGGGGAAAAAAATATTTTTTTTTTCAAAAATTCACCATAAATCGAAATATTGTTCTATCTTTATTGTGGCTGGCTCAAATGTTGTGATTTTTTCTTTTACAATCTGCAGGAATCTTTTGTAGGTCTCTTGAGTTTTGTTCGGTAATAGTGCATAAACAAGGGGTACGATACTTCCTGAATGCACACCATGTATTGTATACAACTGAAAAAATCGAGGTTTCTCTGTGTCGAAAAAATCAATATACGATCATTTGTGGGACCCGAGTCATACATAAGAAACAGTTCTCCTTTGTGAGTTTTGGTAAATTCTTCCGGGATGATAAGATCTTCTTGGCAATCAGGCAAAGCAGGGACATAATTTTTCTTAGTTCGTATATTGCGTATATTCCTCTTCATATTTGATATTGATGAGAGTTTCACCGCAACAGCCCCACTTACCCCCTTTGAAGCACAAGACACTATATAATGGGCTGTATCCCGACTATTGATTGCATCCTCTCTCTCTCTTGGACTCTGGCAGCTTTGACTTTAGCCCCATCTCTTGATTGATTGATGTCACCACTCTTTTTCTATATTATCATCGATGGGGATACCACGAGCAGAACATTTAAATTTCTTGCACATTTCACATTTCCAATAAATTTTGTTATTTACTCCTTTGTCCTTGATATATAAATATCCATTTAAACATAATTTCTTCCTTCTCTTTTCACTCTCAACATACGTTGCTTCCATCTTGATGGGTTGAGACTACTGGAGAAAAAAATAACAGGAAAAACTCAATTCAGAATTTTGTAAACAGAATGAGAAGCATTTAGAATGCTAATGGCATCTTTATGAATTGGTCTTTAGCGCTTATGGGATACTTTCGATTGTGTTAGAAATTTACGCTTGGAATGCTAATAGCCTCTTTATAAATTGGCTTTGGCGCTTATGGGATACTTTCGATTGTGTCGCGAAAATTTACGTGTTTGTTTTCGAGTAATTCACATCGAGAAGACATTCGAGAAAATGATAGTTAGAGAAATTATTTTTCGGTCAATTGAATTCAAGAAATTTACCTTCGCGCAATTGATTTAGAGAAATTTGCCTGACACCGATTCCTGTCATCATGTCTGATAGGGACTTTTGCTTCGATCGAATATGTGTCTTTGTTGAGCATACTACATACATGGCTCGTTCATAACTTGTTTCATACGCGTACATCTTTGCCGAAACCACATGTAGATTTCACAATTCTTTCTGTAAAGTTGCATCATGTTCAAAGCTTCTAGAAGCATTGCATCATCTTTTTTCATTGCCCAAAACGTTTGTGCATCTCCACTGTACAGCTTTCATGAGGAAGAGTTTTTCATTGCAACTTAGAACCGCATAGCGTTCAGACCTTCTCTCTCTCTCTCTCTCTCTCTCTCTCTCTCTCTCTCTCTCTCTCTCTCCCTCGACATACTTGAGATTATATTAACGTAACGTAAATTGGTCACTTGTAACTTGTAGATTTCAGATTTGATATTTCTTAGAGTTATTTAGTATTATTTAGTGTTTTTGTGGAATCTGAACAGACATTGTACAAGTGTAACAGCGCCTAATTTTGTGAAATACTGTGAATTGGTGAATTTTTGAACAAGCTGCAGCAGAAAGAAAGAAATTGGTATACCAAGGTAAAAGTGTTTTATATTTTTATTAGTTGCAACTAATAACTAATAGTTACAATGGTTTGGTGAAATTTACATTTTTACACATTGCAAATTTTTGTGTTTTGTTTCATTTGAGGTGATTTTTGTTTGTGCAATTATTCATTTTTCTTATGGAAGTGTATGTTTTTATTTTATATTTTGTGTGATTGATGCTTTTTACAATTTTGGTATTTTCCACATTTTTCTGTCTTTTCATTTACATTCACAATTTAATTAACTTAGTTATTTTCATTACTTAATTGTTGCACATTTAATGAATTTAAATTAACACTTGTTAATTAATTTCCAGATTTTAAGTATTGCCTAACACTTTTGAATTTTTGATTGAATTAATTTTCTTGAATTTTGTGATAAATTAATTTTAATTTGATTTATTTAATTGATTCAAGAATTAATTGAACTTTACTTAGTTTTCAAGTAACAGTAATTATCCCTGATATTGTGAATTTCTCTTATAAATTTTGAGTTTAATAATAAATTTTTATATTCAAAATTTTTATAAGTGTTTCTTTAAACCAGTATATTTATAGGATTTGCTTAGGTAGAAACATAGAGGGGTAACTGATCTGTTTTCCTTCAATTTACTTGAAGTGAGTTAGAACCAAGAAAGTACTTAGACTTATGAAATCAGGGGGGGGAATTACTTAGACTTTTTAAGTTGTTGATGGAGTAATGCCCTTTGATTAATTATTACTTACAAGATTACCTCACGCCTGTTTTGATGAACTTAGTCTGGTTTTCTGCAATACTGGTAAGTTGTTGAGGGATCACTGTTGTCTTAGAGTATTCAGTTGTTTAGGTACCTGTGATGAAGGTTCAGGTGTCTGGCTTGTTGTGAGGTAACAATAATGAATGGTAAGTGTGATAACCAGATACTTTGGCACTTCGTCACAATATATATAAATATATATATATATATATATATATATATATTATATATATATATATATATATATATATATATATATATTATATATAATATATATATATATATATATATAGTATATATGGGTATCTCTTAACCGATATATATGTGTATTTGAAAATTTGAATTATTCAAGGTGACCTCTTAAGTGTATGACTTGTCTTCTTCATTGATGATACTGTGGAATATGAATATTTAAGAAATATCGCTCGAAAATTAAATGCAAATAAGGCAACATTAAAAAATAGTGAACATTGCGATAAAAAAATAAGAGCCAAAAACATCTCTCAAAAGTAGTTGGAGATCAATTAGATAGCTGGGTGATATGAGTAAAGTTCACCCTTGGAAAAGTTTATCATGGCTTTCATTAAAAAATATATGCATTTGAGACAACAAACGTCAGTACAGTATATACTAAAGGATTTAAACAGTGATTTTATAATACAAATTAGAAAATAAAGCAATACTTTCATGAACTGATGTTAGTGAATTTCTTGCATGTCGCGTTAGGTCAAACGAAAAAGGAAAGTTCTAAGATAGTTTTTGATTCTTAAGCATATATTTCAACTCATTCATAACCAATAAAACAAAAAATAGTTAAGTTTTATTTCTTTCTTTCTCTCGCTTACTCGAGAAGTAAGCCTACAAACTACTTTGTTGATGTTGTTATTCTTGTTGGGTGGGGTAGGAAAGCCCAATGGAAAAGCCATAAAAGGTTTGAAAAAGAGGTTTTGCGTTGAGACAAATATACAGGAATTTTGGGATAGGATATTTATGATTTATATATTAGAATGAAATGTAAAAAAAAAAAAAAAAAAAAAAAAAAATAATGTGCATGTTGAACAGTACAGAATGATTATTTTTAATAAAATATATCTAATGTATTTTCATTTTCGTTTGTGAAATACTGCTCTATTTGACTTTAGATTTTAGCACACGCCACGGATAAGTTGGAGGTTGGATCACGCCTTGTTATCTTCCTCTAGGCTATTACTATCGCCTAACGCTTATGTAATGCGAATAGGTACCTAATTGTTCTTTGTGAACAATATAGATGCAATGCATCAACTTGCTGTTGCCTAAATTTTAAGTAAATGTAAATTGTTTTGGAACTTTATCCTTGCGAGGCCTAAGATCATGACTAACATTCCATAACGCAGATGTAAACTTTTCTATTGTAAAGAGAATGGCGAAGAATTCCTTTCTAATAACCATAGACTACGACAATACTAAATGCATATGGTATCGAAGTAATTTTTTGATTCACAGACTTGGTTTAGTCAATAATTTAGTTAAGATTTTAGACAAATTTTCCAATATCGTGTTTAATACAACATATCGCACTAGGATTTGGAAGCTATGTAATCGAACCTATATAAATTGGATAAATGTATTTCATATAATTAAGTATATTCCTACATTTCAAAAATATGTAGTTTCATTATTGGAGCGCCTTTGTTTTATGTTAAGGAAAGATTTCATTTATTGGAAAGACTCAAAGTAAAAATGTACACAAAAAAACAACAACCTTAAACATCAAACCAAATACTCATTTTTATGGTACACTGCACAAATAATGGAAGCTTCTTTGATCCAATGTACTTTGGCATGAAAAGGTTATTTAAAATTTTCCGCACATATTTAAAAAACAGATTAGATGGAAAACAATTGTTGGTCAAAAACCTGTAATAATTGAGTGTCCTTCCTTGTTAAAGACATGCCAATTCTAGGATTAATGGAAGCCTCTATATAAGACACTAGACAATGCATTTAACTTAAAATAAAAAGAAAATGCAGGTTTAATGCATTTTTTGTGCACCTAAGTGAAAAATGTATTATAACTGATTGGTCCTTTGTTACATAACAACAAGCTGTAATGATGTAGTCTCTTGAGACTACTTGAAAACTGAAATAAAATAGGTAAGGAAAAAAGATATTAATTTAAGCACAGATCTATACAATACTGGCCATCTTCTACACAAGATACCAAGAGGGATTTAGAAGATTAATTTGTATTGAAAGGTCACTGGGTGGTGCACCCAGCGGCCTTGCCTTAACATTCTGTCCGGGATATTTTATATGCCAGTTATGCCTTGCTACTTTCATGTTAGTTGCACTGAACAGTAACCTATTTCGTTTGACTGATAAAGGTAAATGATATAACTTTTCTTAAGAATAAAAGAAAAAAAGCAGATAAATTTAACTATGAGCAAGAAAATAGTATTACGGCTATTTTATAAAGGCAATACTCCTAAATGTCTAGAAAATACAGTTTTTCACTAGTTATGTGATCCACCTTATCGTATAAAACATCGCAGTACAAATTGTTTATTATTATTATTATTATTATTATTATTATTATTATTATTATTATTATTATTATTATTATTATTATTATTATTATTTTATTATTCTTGGGAGTAGACCCTCTTTCAAACAAGTCTTGTTCAAAAGGATTGCTGCATCAGCTCCATTAATTTTGTATAGTCTTCTCTATTTTCCATATCAACAATTTCTCAGTGTTGCTAAAACTAGCAAGCAACGTGCCAAAGGGGATCGTCAAATCCGGTATAGTCATATTTATTACTGCTACTACAAGTTGTTCTGTCTGTCTGTCTGTCTGTCTCTGTCTCTCTCTGTCTCTCTCTCTCTCTGTCTCTCTCTCTCTCTCTCTTGACGCGACGTTTCGCTCATGGTTGCTGGAGGACCGAATCTTGGCTTTTAGACTCAGCTTTGGATAGGAAAGTGGTATTATACTTGGGAGAAGGATGGGATGGGTGGGGGCATAGGTTAAGGTATAGTTTGGAAGATGAAGGAGTGTGAGGGAATGATAGAGAGGGACAGACCCTCTTACTTTGTCTTTTTTATGATTGAGGCGGTATTCTTGATGGTTGTTAGTGCAAGGGGGAGAGGCAGCGTCAAGGTATCTGATGATGCCAATGATGATGGTGGTGATGATGCTTTTTTTTTTTTTCAGATGGATGTCAATGGCTCTGAAGGTTTGATCGCCCTTGATGTTATCTACATGCCTTTGTTGGAATACTGAAGATTGGATGAAGGAGTTGGAGAAGTAGAGTGGATAGATGATGTTAGAATTTAGATTGTAGGTGAAAGAAGTGAAAAGAAAATATAGGAGCTCAGCTCCTTGTTACATGACTTTGCCCAGGCAGTTTACATACTCTGCTAGTGTCGTATATGCAGTTTCTCACTTCATTAGTTTGCATGCACGTATGCACACATCAGCTTGTGTCATACATCGTCCTTCTCTAATTGCACATACTTGTGCAATCATACTCTCGCGTCACACTCACTACAACTCTCACATGCACACACATCTGCCATCACAAGCACATGCCCAACACACACACGACTACGAATCAGGGTTCCAATCACAGGGCTCATTTTGCAAACAACGGTTCTGGGGGGTCTCCCTCTATCTGGGCCCCATTCTTGGCTCTGTTCTGAGATCCCTTCTATCATGGG
>NC_087210.1:65278638-65296138 GCF_015104395.2 Macrobrachium nipponense
TTAATCCCAAAGTTTACTGAAGAAGCTCCAGATGAGTTTTTTGATTATACTGAGAAGAATGTCTTCAGGTATGGGATGGCCAGAAGGTAAGTGTGTCAGTTTTTGCTACAAAATGTTTTAATTGGTCAAAGGGAGAAGTCTTGTCTAGCCCTAACAGCTGATCAGTGTAAAGACTACAAGGTACTTGAACACAGTGTGCTACAAGTTTATACCAGATAGACCCCAGAGTACTATAAATGAAAGATCAGAAATTTAAGGAAAGATGAGAAGGGAACATTCTTAGATTATGCATATAAAGTGAGAAGGTGTTTTAAACGTTGGTTAGAAGCTGCTAAAGTGAAAACTTTTGATGATTGTTAGAAGAATTACTTGTTCTTGAACAGTATCTTAAGGCATCCCTGAACATATAAGAGCCTATTTGAGAGAGAGAGAGAGGTGAAGAAACTTCACAAAGCTGCTACACTGAGTGAAGATTACAATATAATTAGTAGTAAATGCAATTACAACGTCAAGTACCAGAGTCAACAATGCTCTGGTTTTAAGTCTTATCCAAATAACAGGAACAAATTTAATGGAAAACCTACAAAAGATACTACCAAGAGTACACAAGGTAAATACACCTCAGCAAACTAATGTGAAATCCTCATCCAGTTTTTTTTAAGGACAGTTACAGAAACCTAATGTTGAATGTTTCAAGTGTGGAAGAGTAGGACACTTCAGTCACGAGTGTTACCAGAATCAACAGCTGTCAAAGCCAGCTGGTCAAGTAGTGAAAGGTGACCAGGTGAAACAAACTACGAAGAGTATTGTGGGAAAGAATCAGACTCCAGAGAAGAATGAAATTAAACAAGCTAAATGTTTAGCAACTAGTGGAATGTAACTCAAGCAGTGAGTGGCTTAACAGTGTGGAGACTTTTAAGCCATATATCTATAAGGGTATGCTGTCAACTCAAGGAGGAAGTGTGCAGGTACTAGTCAAGATATATGATGATTCAGGGAGTAACCATAGTGTGGTAGTAAGTGGTGCCCACCCTCAGTTGGAGAAGAGTCTCACAGGAGATTCAGTTATTTGGAATTGGTGACAGGGAATGTTGATTTTGCTGTAAAGGACTCACTTGCTGTGGAGAGTGTACATGTTCTGTTGGGGAATGAAGTTGGTAGTGTGCCATTTATTCCTTGTCCTGTAGTGACAGACAAACCATTAAGGATTAGTCCTACAGTAGAGTTGGAGAAGAATAACCCCCATCTGTTTCCTAGTTGTGTAACTACCAGAAGTATGAAGAGGACTATGACTGCAAGTGAAGAAAACTGAGGATTTACCCACCTAAGAAGGATCAAGTGAAGGATCTTTGTGCTTAGAAGACTTGTTCCAGGAAGTGATGTTTCCCATAGTGCTGATCAAGAAAGAGATTTCCCATGAAGAAGACGATGACGACGAAGAAGAAGAACCTGATGTTCCTGAAGAGACTCCGAGTAGTCAAAGTGTTCCTGAAGGCAGTAGTGAAACTACAGTAGCTGAGTTAGTATGATATTGAGAATTCAACCTTTGAAGTTGGTCAAGTGACAAGAGAGAAGCTAATGGACTTGCAGAAGAAGGATGCAATCGTTAACTGATATGTTCTTCAGAGTTGTTGATCGAGAAGAGAGCAACAAACTCCTACCTGTTATTATCTGATGGAAGGTTTGCTGATAAGGAAGTATAAACCTACAGATATACCAGGAGAGCCTGTATGGGGCGAATATCATCAAATTTTGATTCCATATTCATTGAGGAAGCAAGTGGTAGCAGCAGCTCATGAGTCTGGACATATGGAATCAGGAAGACTGTGGAGAACATCATGAAATTATTTTTCTGGCCTGGACTTCACAAAGATGTTAGTAGGTTCTGTTGTGAGTGTCATACCTGCTAGATAGCTGGAAAACCGAATTAAACCATCAAGAAAAAGCGCTCCGCCCCCCAAAAACCTATAGAAGTTAGAGGAGAACCCTTTAGCAAAGTGATTATATAGCATGGTTGGACCGCTGAAGAAGACAAAGAAAGGAAATGAGTATTTGTTAACATTAATGTGTCCTGCGACAAGATATCCAGAAGCAATCTCTGTTGGAAAACATATCTGCCAAGATAGTTGCTGAAAAACTTGTGGAGTTTTTCTCAAAGTTTGGTATACCAGAAAATAGTACAAAGTGACAGAGGAACAAACTTTACTTCAAAGTTATTCCAGGATGTGATGATTTAGTTAAGAGTGAAACAACAGTTATCCACTGCCTATCATCCAGAGACTCAGGGTGCCTTAGAAAGGTTCCACCAGACATTGAAAAGTATGCTGACAAAGTATTGTTCTGAGTCAGGAAGAGAATGGGATGTTGTTTTACCATTAATGTTGTTTGAAGTTATGAGTGCTTATCAAGAAAATATGGGATGTACACCTAATGAAATGATTTTGGAAGAGAAGTGAGAGGACCGTTGAAGATTCTCGCAGAACATTGGGGAGAAAATCAAGATGAAAGCCAAGGAGAGTATGTAAAGAACTTGAGGAAAAGGTTGAAAGAGATAAGCAAATTCTCTTTAGAACATTTGAAAGTGAGTCAACAGAAAATGAAAAGGAGAGATGATGCTAAGACTAAGCTAAGAAGTTTTAGTGTTGGACAAGAAGTGTTAATATTCTTACCTGTCAAGAGATTTCCCCTCACTAATAAATTTCAAGATCCTTACAAGATAATTGAGAAGTTAAGTGACAGAACGTATGTGATTGAAACACCAGAACGAAGGAGACGGCAAAGGAAGATACATGTGAACCCTCTTGAAACCTTATTTCTCAGAAACTAAAACTGAAAACTGTGTGTCAATAACACAAAAAAACTTTATCTGATGATGATGGCTATGATTGGGGAGGGAGCTGAAAGCAGATTGAATAATTCTTCAATTTTGGAAAATTTGGAGGATAAATTGAAATATCTGAGTGTTGAACAAGGTGAAGACTTAAGTGAAGTAATTAGAAGTTTCTCAGAAATTTTTGCAGATGGGCCTAGTCGTACTGATCTGACCAAGCATGAGATCAAGCTTCAAGAAGATGGAAAACCTTTCAAGCAAAGAGCCTATCGCTTATCACATTATCACTGAGATGTTTCGAAGAAACAAGTTTAGTAGTTACTGCAACATGGATTAGCAGAACCCGTTCAAGTCACTTCAGTTCTCTATGTGTGTTAGTGAAGAAACCAGATGGTTCATTTAGAATGTGTACTGATTATAGGAAACTGAATTCCATCAGTGTGGCTGACAATTATCCTTTGCCTCTTATAGATCAGTTACTTGATAATATTGGGCAAGCCAAGTTTGTTTCCAAGATAGACTTGTTGAAAGGATAATATCAAATTCCCTTAGATGAGAATGCCAAGTTGCTGTCAGCTTTATTACACATTTGGACTATATCAGTATACTGTTCTGCCATTTGGTCTTATGGATGCATCTGCAACATTTCAATGAGTGATGGATCAACTGCTAGGATCGATAGAAGGAGTAGGTGTATACTTGGATGACATCGTGATTTATTCTACAACATGGGAAGAACATCTGAAGATTCTGAGGAAAGTTTTCAAGAAACTACAAGAAGCAGGACTAACAGTCAACCTAGAGAAGAGTGAGTTTGGAAAGGCAACTGTGCAGTATCTTGGATTTGAAGTTGGGAAAGGCCTTCGTCTTCCAGTAAATGTAATATAAAAGGTATCCGTAACGCTACCCCACCTACTACCAGGAACGGCTACAGAGATTTTTAGGCATGGCTGGATTCTATCATTGTTTCTGTCCAAATTTCTCAGCAGTAGTAGCTCCCTGACAGACTTAACTAATCCCAAAGCTAAGGTTGTTTGGACTCCAGAGTGTCAAGAATCCTTTGAGAAGGTAAAAGCCATTTTAACTTCAAGACCAGTACCTCAAGCTCCAGACTTCAACAAGAAATTTATGATACAAGTTGATGCTTCTGATTGTGGCATTGGAGCTGTTCTACTTCAAGAAGATGGGAATGATATCTACCATCCTGTGTGCTTCATGTCTTCAAAACTGAAAAAAACATCAGAAAGTATACTCAACAATCAAGAAGAAACTTTAGCCTTAATCACCGCATTGAAAAAGTTTGAAGTGTATGAACATATCTAGGAATGAAGAAATTTTAGTGATGTCTGATTTACAATCCACTATCATATATCCAGAGAATGAAAAGTCATAATCAACGACTGACCAGGCGGTCTTTGTGCTTGCAACAGTATAACTTAAGAGTGCAGCACATTAGTGAAAAAAACAATGTAGTTGCTGATTATTTATCCCATTGCGAATCGTTGGATTCAACATTGTGATAAAAATTCTTTTGGGGGGAGGTATATTTATATATTGCTACTTTCAAAATGCATATATCCCTTCTTTGACTGTATAAAATGTTATATGTAGAGTTTTGCCAAATTTTTTCAGATTCCTTAGCTAGTTAGAGTCGTAGGATGTTTAAAATGTGTTCAGATTTGCATAACATAATGTAAAAGAGATATAAAGTAGAATGAAAACATAACATAATGTAAAAGAGTATATAACGTAGAATGATGCTAGAGATGTTTCCATATTATGTCAACGCTTGCGATAAGAGACCCCAAAGTTTCTGCTTTGCTTTCCTAACCTGTCAACACGTTTGATTAGAGATCTCCGTTGTGCTTTGGATTCCTGTCGATTTTAGGTAAATTTCTCGAATGCAATTTCTCGAAAGTCAAATTCTCGAACTCAATTGCTCGAAAATAATTTCTCGAACTATCATTTTCTCGAATCCCATATTTCTCGAAACTGATATCTATTTTGTCAAGAAAATTGAATGGGAAAAATTTTCATGTATTTCAAGGAAAAAACATCCTTTTGGGTTGACAAACGCAAATGTTTAAAAATTTATTGTAAATGAAGGAATGAAAATATACAAAAGGTTACAATTTTTATTGTATGTATAAAAATATTATCATTCAGAATGAAATACAGTATTAAAATTTAATCAATCAAAATGAAATGTTGTATGCAACACTTCGTAGATATTCTTCGACAGGCCTCTCTTGTTAGTCATAATTTATTACAATGGTTTGTAACCTTTTTACATAGTCACGATACTTCTTTTTGCGCACAGGAAATACCAACACCTCCCAAATATTGTTCAATTCGTAGCTCCTGAGACTTTGTTCTTGTTGTAATCCTTGTATAAATTTCCAGATGGATGGATGACTAGCACTTAATTGCTGTTTGAAACCGTAATGCTAGCCCTCGGCTGCATTGTTCGTCTTGGGCATTTCTTCCTTGACATAATCAAAACAGTTCCATAATTCATGTTTAAAGAAAGGAGCACGTATACGGTTATTTCTATGCGGCCGCCCGATCCATGTATCTTCAAAAGAGTCAACCACACTTTGAATTTCAACGAGAAAAACTTCATTTTCAATAAATATTCAAATGTTTCTTCGACCTTGAAAAACTGGTACAAATGCTAACGCAGATAACAGGCGAACCTGATAGCAAAATTCAGCATCAGTGTCGTACCGTACTTTGAAGCCATTTTCTTGAATTTTTCGATAAAAGGATTTACAAAAATGAAAAGAAAAAAAAAACAGCCACGGCATTTTGTCCTTGGAAATTCATGCTCTATAGCTTTATCTCATGGCCAATTCAAAGTCTATCTTTATTGTGGCTGGCTCAAATGTTGTGATTTTTTCTTTTACAATCTGCAGGAATCTTTTGTAGGTCTCTTGAGTTTTGTTCGGTAATAGTGCATAAACAAGGGTATGATACTTCCCTGAATGAACACCATGTATTGTATACAACTGAAAAAATCGAGGTTTCTCTGTGTCGAAAAAAATCAATATACGATCATTTGTGGGACCCGAGTCATACATAAGAAACAGTTCTCCTTTGTGAGTTTTGGTAAATTCTTCCGGGATGATAAGATCTTCTTGGCAATCAGGCAAAGCAGGGACATCATTTTTCTTAGCTCGTATATTGCGTATATATCTCTTCATATTTGATATTGATGAGAGTTTCACCGCAACAGCCCCACTTACCCCCTTTGAAGCACAAGACACTATATAATGGGCTGTATCCCGACTATTGATTGCATCCTCCTCTCTCTTTTCTTGGACTCTGGCAGCTTTGACGTAGCCCCATCTCTTGATTGATTGATGTCACCACTCTCTTTTTCTATATTATCATCGATGGGGATACCACGAGCAGAACATTTAAATTTCTTGCACATTTCACATTTCCAATAAATTTTGTTATTTACTCCTTTGTCCTTGATATATAAATATCCATTTAAACATAATTTCTTCCTTCTCTTTTCACTCTCAACATACGTTGCTTCCATCTTGATGGGTTGAGACTACTGGAGAAAAAAATAACAGGAAAAACTCAATCAGAATTTGTAAACAGAATGAGAAGCATTTAGAATGCTAATGGCATCTTTATGAATTGGTCTTTAGCGCTTATGGGATACTTTCGATTGTTGTTCGAGAAATTTACGCTTGGGAATGCCTAATAGCCTCTTTATAAATTGGTCTTTGGCGCTTATGGGATACTTTCGATTGTGGTCGAGAAATTTACGTGTTTGTTTTCGAGTAATTGACATTCGAGAAAATGATAGTTAGAGAAATTATTTTTCGGTCAATTGAATTCAAGAAATTTACCTTCGCGCAATTGATTTCGAGAAATTTGCCTGACACCGATTCCTGTCATCATGTCTGATAGGGACTTTTGCTTCGATCGAATATGTGTCTTTGTTGAGCATACTACGTACATGGCTCGTTCATAACTTGTTTCATACGCGTACATCTTTGCCGAAACCACATGTAGATTTCACAATTCTTTCTGTAAAGTTGCATCATGTTCAAAGCTTCTAGAAGCATTGCATCATCTTTTTCATTGCCCAAAACGTTTTGTGCCATCTCCACTGTACAGCTTTCATGAGGAAGAGTTTTTCATTGCAACTTAGAGCCGCTTAGCGTTCAGACCTTCTTCTCTCTCTCTCTCTCTCTCTCTCTCTCTCCCTCGACATACTTGAGATTATATTAACGTAACGTAAATTGGTCACTTGTAACTTGTAGATTTCAGATTTGATTATTTCTTAGAGTTATTTAGTATTATTTAGTGTTTTTGTGGAATCTGAACAGACATTGTACAATGTAACAGCGCCTAATTTTGTGAAATACTGTGAATTGGTGAATTTTTGAACAAGCTGCAGCAGAAAGAAAGAAATTGGTATACCAAGGTAAAGTGTTTATATTTTTATTAGTTGCAACTAATAACTAATAGTTACAATGGTTTGGTGAAATTTACATTTTTACACATTGCAAATTTTTGTGTTTTGTTTCATTTGAGGTGATTTTTGTTTGTGCAATTATTCATTTTCTTATGGAAGTGTATGTTTTTATTTTTATATTTTGTGTGATTGATGCTTTTTACAATTTTGGTATTTTCCACATTTTTCTGTCTTTTCATTTACATTCACAATTTAATTAACTTAGTTATTTTCATTACTTAATTGTTGCACATTTAATTGAATTTAACACTTGTGAATTAATTTCCAGATTTTAAGTATTGCCTAACACTTTTGAATTTTGATTGAATTAATTTTCTTGAATTTTGTGCATAAATTAATTTTTAATTTTATTTTATTTAATTGATTCAAGAATTAATTGAACTTTACTTAGTTTTCAAGTAACAGTAATTATCCTGATATTGTGAATTTCTCTTATAAATTTTGAGTTTAATAATAAATTCATATTCAAAATAAGGTGTTTCTTTAAACCAGTATATTTATAGGATTGCTTTAGGTAGAAACATAGAGGGGTAACTGATCTGTTTTCCTTCAATTTACTTGAAGTGAGTTAGAACCAAGAAAGTACTTAGACTTATGAAATCAGGGAATTACTTAGACTTTTTAAGTTGTTGATGGAGTAATGCCCTTTGATTAATTTATTACTTACAAGATTACCTCACGCCTGTTTTGATGAACTTAGTCTGGTTTTCTGCAATACTGGTAAGTTGTTGAGGGATCACTGTTGTCTTTAGAGTATTCAGTTGTTTAGTACCTGTGATGAAGGTTCAGGTGTCTGGCTGTTGTGAGGTAACAATTAATGAATGGTAAGTGTGATAACCAGATTACTTGGCACTTCGTCACAATATATATATATATATATATAATATATATATTATATATATATATATATATATATATATATATATATATATATATAATATATATAATATATCTATATATATATAGTATATATGGGTATCTCTTAACGATATATATGTGTATTTGAAAATTTGAATTATTCAAGGTGACCTCTTAATTGTATGACTTGTCTTCCTCATTTATGTTACTGTGGAATATGAATAATTAAGAAATATCGATCGAAAATTAAATGCAAATAAGGCAACATTAAAAAATGGTGAACATTGCGATAAAAAAATAAGAGCCAAAAACATCTCTCAAAAGTAGTTGGAGATCAATTAGATAACTGGGTGATATGAGTAAAGTTCACCCTTGGAAAAGTTTATCATGGCTTTCATTAAAAAATATATGCATTTGAGACAACAAACGTCAGTACAGTATATACTAAAGGATTTAAACAGTGATTTTATAATACAAATTAGAAAATAAAGCAATACTTTTATGAACTGATGTTAGTGAATTTCTTGCATGTCGCGTTAGGTCAAACGAAAAAGGAAAGTTCTAAGATAGTTTTTGATTCTTAAGCATATATTTATCAACTCATTCCTAACCAATAAAACAATAGTTTAAGTTTTATTCTTTCTTTTTTCTCGCATACTCGAGAAATAAGCCTAGAAACTACTTTGTTGATGTTGTTATTCTTGTTGGGTGGGGTAGGAAAGCCCAATGGAAAAGCCATAAAAGGTTTGAAAAAGAGGTTTTGCGTTGAGACAAATATACAGGAATTTTGGGATAGGATATTTATGATTTATATATTAGAATGAAAATGTAAAAAATAAATAATGTGCTTGTTGAACAGTACAGAATGATTATTTTTAATAAAATATATCTAATGTATTTTCATTTTATTTTGTGAAATACTGCTCTATTTGACTTTAGATTTTAGCACACGCCACGGATAAGTTGGAGGTTGGATCACGCCTTGTTATCTTCCTCTAGGCTATTACTATCGCCTAACGCTTATGTAATGCGAATAGGTACCTAATTGTTCTTTGTGAACAATATAGATGCAATGCATCAACTTGCTGTTGCCTAAATTTTAAGTAAATGTAAATTGTTTTGGAACTTATCCTTGCGAGGCCTAAGATCATGACTAACATTCCATTACGCAGATGTAAACTTTTCTATTGTAAAGAGAATGGCGAAGAATTCCTTTCTAATAACCATAGACTACGACAATACTAAATGCATATGGTATCGAAGTAATTTTTTGATTCACAGACTTGGTTTAGTCAATAATTTAGTTAAGATTTTAGACAAATTTTCCAATATTGTGTTTAATACAACATGTCGCACTAGGATTTGGAAGCTATGTAATCGAACCTATATAAATTGGATAAATGTTTTTCATATAATTAAGTATATTCCTACATTTCAAAAATATGTAGTTTCATTATTGGAGCGCCTTTGTTTTATGTTAAGCAAAGATTTCATTTATTGGAAAGACTCAAAGTAAAAATGTACACAAAAAAACAACAACCTTAAACATCAAACCAAATTCTCATTTTTATGGTACACTGCACAAATAATGGAAGCTTCTTTGATCCAATGTACTTTGGCATGAAAAGGTTATTTAAAATTTTCCGCACATATTTAAAAAACAGATTAGATGGAAAACAATTGTTGGTCAAAAACCTATAATAATTGAGTGTCCTTCCTTGTTAAAGACATGCCAATTCTAGGATTAATGGAAGCCTCTATATAAGACACTAGACAATGCATTTAACTTAAAATAAAAAGAAAATGCAGGCTTAATGCATTTTTTGTGCACCTAAGTGAAAAATGTATTATAACTGATTGGTCCTTTGTTACATAACAACAAGCTGTAATGATGTAGTCTCTAGAGACTACTTGAAAACTGAAATAAAATAGGTAAGGAAAAAAGATATTAATTTAAGCACAGATCTATACAATACTGGCCATCTTCTACACAAGATACCAAGAGGGATTTAGAAGATTAATTTGTATTGAAAGGTTACTGGGTGGTGCACCCAGCGGCCTTGCCTTAACATTCTGTCCGGGATATTTTATATGCCAGTTATGCCTTGCTACTTTCATGTTAGTTGCACTGAACAGTAACCTATTTCGTTTGACTGATAAAGGTAAATGATATAACTTTTCTTAAGAATAAACCCGAAAAAAGCAGATAAATTTAACTATGAGCAAGAAAATAGTATTACGGCTATTTTATAAAGGCACTACTCCTAAATGTCTAGAAAATACAGTTTTTTCACTAGTTATGTGATCCACCTTATCGTATAAAACATCGCAGTACAAATTGTTTATTATTATTTTTTATTATTATTATTATTATTATTATTATTATTATTATTATTATTATTATTATTATTTTCTTGGGAGTAGACCCTCTTTCAAACAAGTCTTGTTCAAAAGGATTGCTGCATCAGCTCCATTAATTTTGTATAGTCTTCTCTATTTTCCATATCAACAATTTCTCAGTGTTGCTAAAACTAGCAAGCAACGTGCCAAAGGGGATCGTCAAATCCGGTATAGTCATATTTATTACTGCTACTACAAGTTGTTCTGTCTGTCTGTCTGTCTGTCTGTCTGTCTGTCTGTCTCTCTCTCTCTCTCTCTCTCTCTCTCTTGACGCGACGTTTCGCCCATGGTTGCTGTGAGGACCGAATCTTGGCTTTTAGACTCAGCTTTGGATAGGAAAGTGGTATTATACTTGGGAGAAGGATGGGATGGGTGGGGGCATAGGTTAAGGTATAGTTTGGAAGATGAAGGAGTGTGAGGGAATGATAGAGAGGGCGGGGCGACCCTCTACTTTGTCTTTTTTATGATTGAGGCGGTATTCTTGATGGTTGTTAGTGCAAGGGGGAGAGGCAGCGTCAAGGTATCTGATGATGCCAATGATGATGGTGGTGATGATGCTTTTTTTTTTTTTTTTGAGATGGATGTCAATGGCTCTGAAGGTTTGAACGCCTTTTGATGTTGATGTTATCTACATGCCTTCGTTGGAATACTGAAGATTGATGAAGAGTTGGAGAAGTAGAGTGGATAGATGATGTTAGAATTTAGATTGTAGGTGAAAGAAGTGAAAAGAAAATATAGGAGCTCAGCTCCTTGTTACATGACTTTGCCCAGGCAGTTTACATACTCTGCTAGTGTCGTATATGCAGTTTCTCACTTCATTGTTGCATTGCCACGTATGCACACATCAGCTTGTGTCATACATCGTCCTTCTCTAATTGCACATACTTGTGCAATCATACTCACTGCAACTCTCACATGCACACACATCTGCCATCACAAGCACATGCCCAACACACACACACACACGTACTCATTCCAATCACAGGGCTCATTTTGCAAACAACGGTTCTGGGGGGGTCTCCCTCTATCCTGGCTCTGTTCTGAGATCCCTCCTATCATGGGTAAGTTCCCTGCTTCTATCGATGATGCTGCTACCCTCAATCCTAGCCAGTCTGTTCCACGTCCTGTTAGCCAGCCTGTTGAACATAACATTTATGCTTTCCGTACCCGATCTTTCGTGCAGCTCCCTCAATGAGTTGTAGTATGGTGGAATTTCTTTATATGCTTTTCGTATGTTTTTATTTTGAATGGCTTGAATCTTCTTGGTGGCGAGTCCTTCTCTTTATATCAAGGTCGTGCAGGCGCTCACGGATGCTCCTGCAGGACCCAGGGGATATTCGACATTTCATTGGCTGGCGGGGACTCGCCACCAAGATTCAGTCCTCCAGCAACCATCCTGTGATAATGCCCTGGCAGATATGGGCGAAACGTCGCGTCAAGAGAGAGAGAGAGAGAGAGAGAGAGAGAGAGAGAAACAATTTGTAATTGCAATAATCAATATGTAATTCAATATGACTATACTGGATTGACGATCCCCTTGGGCAAGTTACTAGCCAGCTTTAGCAACACTGAGAAATCCTTGATAAGGAAAATAGAGAAGACTCTATACAAAATTAATGGAGCTGATGCAGCAATCCTTTTTAACAAAACTCGTTTTTATTATTATTATTATTATTATTATTATTATTATTATTATTATTATTATTATTATTATTATTTATTATTATTATTATTATTATTAATATAATAACTAATAATAATATTAATAAAATACTAAACGTAAAATTATGAATTTCTATATTTAAAAAATTTAAACGACGGAGATACATATTTCACCCTTAATCACGTCTCTCTCTCTTTTTCTTTGAATAGCCGCGGTAGTATTTAATAAATGCTCAGAGAATGAAATAGCTTGTATGAATATATATATATATATATATATATATATATATATATATATATATATATATATATATATATATACCCACACACATACACACACAATCATACATACATACATACAGATATATATATATATATATATATATATATATATATATATATATATATATATAATACCTTTCCTTGCAGTCACCCTCGGGATACTAAAACGTTTAACGACCTTCAACATGTTTCTGAAGAACGAGAAAGTTTTAACCACAGAAGTCTTCATAGCTAATGATTACATAATTTTTTTCTCAATAAATATATTTTTCCTATTAAATATCAACATTATCTAAACTGGTACCGAACAACATTTGAGTATCTTTCGTGTTGATTTCACAGGGTCTCAGTATCTGGTGTTTCACCTAAAGCAGCTGTAGAAACAGCCATCTATTAATCTTTGAGTGTATCTGTTTATTTTTCGCTTATTGATAAAACTGGAGTAACCTGAGGCTGTCCACGCTTAGATAGGTGCCCTGATATTGATGTACTTGACATTTCAAACAGCACTTCCAAATTACCCTTATGGGATTTTTCCTTGCATATTTAAGTTGAAACAGCCTGATTAGAGAAAAGCAGAAACAAAAAGGCATTAATTTTTTAGATTTTATGAGAAATGGAATATAAAGTAGAAGTAAATTATTGTTTTATTTTTATTAAAGGGAAATATACGTAATTAACCAAATTCTGGAAAACTGGCTAGCACAAAAAAATACTAAGCTTAATCTGTGAATGAATCACATTTATTTAAAACTCATGAAATTAAGCATTTAATGTAAAAAAAAAAGGCCTATATGTAACGTATAACTAAAGCTAGGTCAAAATACAGTTTTCTTTTTCTATCCATAACAAAATACTGACATAGCATTTAACGTAAGCAGCTTGAGAGAGAGAGAGAGAGAGAGAGAGAGAGAGAGAGAGAGAGAGAGAGAGAGAGAGAGAGCTCGGCCTGTGCATAAAAGAGAGCGAGAAAAAAAAGAGACCTGTTCAATTGTCACACTTTGCACTGATGTCATTGTGTTTGTTCGCAGTTCATCCGTGACTTGTTTGGACGCGATAGTCTAATTTTGTTCCAGGATATAGTGAAAAGCAAAAGAAAATGTCAAGACTCTGCAATACGATTATAAATGAACTGAGTGTAAACCAAGTTACCCTTGACAGACACCAAATCTGTGGATGTGTGGTGTGATAGAGAGAGAGAGAGAGAGAGAGAAAGAGAGAGAGAGAGAGAGAGAGAGAGAGAGAGATCTAATTTCACAGAAGAGAGGATCTTCAAGATGGAGACAGAGATAAGCATCACGAAATGGATCTGGGAGAAGGGTTAACTCCGCTAATGAATTACGATAAGACCGATAACGAGTGGCAGGAGGACCTTTCAGAAAGTCGTATACATTTAATGAAGACAGATTTGCCAGTGACCTTTCAAAGTGAAATTAATTTGCTAGTGATCATTAGGAAAGAAAATCAAACCTGTCTTCTGGCACTCATTGCAATGGGAGGCAAGCGGTGTTCATTAACATAACACTTTGATTTTGAGAAAAATGACCGTCATGAGAATAAGAGGAGAAAACAAACTAATATAAGGCATGTTAATAAATACTCATGGTTTCAATCTCTCTCTCTCTCTCTCTCTCTCTCTCTCTCTCTCTCTCTCTCTCTCTCTCTCAATAACGTCATCAGTCTAGGACCTGGACTCTAGGTGGATACTATATATATCCTTCCCGCAATCCCTCCCCTTTCCTTTGCCTCCTACACCCAAAACGTAATATTAAAACATCAAACAAAATTATCTTTAGTCATTTATGCCAAGCAAGAAGCCAAACCACTCATTAATATCTCTGAACATTTATAATGGGAGAAATAATATACATTTAGGGAACTGCTCACAATAGTAATCACGGAGTTGTCTATAGCCAGTTGAATAAAATGTTAAAATGTTACCATGTCATTTTCTCATATATATATATATAATATAATATATATATATATATATATATATATAGTATATATATATATATATATATATATATATATATATATATATATATATGTATATATATAATATATCTATATAGATAGATATATATATATATATATATATATATATATATATATTATATATATATATATATATATAACTACGGGGGAATTAGTCTAACAGAGCATGGATTGAAAGTTTTGGAGAGGTTACTGGATGAGAGATTAAGAGAGATTATAAGGATCGGGAAACAGCAGTATGGATTTATGAGAGGAATAGGGACATTAAATGCGATCTTCATAGTAAGACAGCTACAGGAAAAGGGGCTAGAGGGAAACCAGGTGGTCTGTTGTGCATTTATTGAACTAGAGAAAGTATACAATAAAATCCCAAGAGAAGTGATGTTTTGGTGTTTAAGGAAGAGGAAAGTACCAGAGAAGTTGGTTAGGCTGGACGAGTTGATAATATCAAAGAATGAGCACAAAAGTAATAAGAGCAGTTGGAAAACAGAAAACTTTGAAGTTAGTGTTGTAATTCACCAGGGGTCAGCATTAAACCCATTTTTGTTTGTGCTGGTTATGGACGTGTTAAGTGAAGAGAAGAAATGAAGTTGTGGGAGTTGCTCTACGCCGATGATCTGGCAATTACTGCTGATAGTGAGGAAAGCCTATAGAGAAGGGTTGGAGAGAGGCAGGAGTCTTTAGAGAGCGATGGCTCAAAGGTGAATGGGAGTAAAGCAGAGATCTTTGTGAGCAGCAAGGAAGATAAAGGCAGAATTGTTATATAAGAAAGAAGCTCAATTATAAAACAGGTGGAAGAGTTTAAATACTTGGGATATACTTTAAGCCAAGAAGGAGGATATGAGACTGAAGTTGACAGTAGGATAAAAGATGTGGGGGGGAAGTAGAGAGAGCTAGCTGGAGTAGTATGTGATAGGGAAATGTCAATCTAGCTAAAAGTCAAGGTCTAATGCACACTTAAAAGACCAGTGTTAAGGTATGGATCGGAATCAATGCCTCTAAAAAGAAAAGCTTGAGGGAAAAGAGATGAGAATGCTGAGGTGGATTATGGGAGTAATGCTGCTTGAGAGACTGGAACATGACGAAATAAGAAGGGTAGGCTTAGTAAAGATCACAGAGTGATAAGAGAGGTACGATTGAGATGGTATAGGCATGTGTTCAGGATGGTTGATGAGGAGGGAGAGAAGAGGGCTCGGGAAGACCCTAGTACAGGAAGAAGATCGAGCAGGAGACATAGAATTAGATGGTAAGATAAAGTGAAGTAAGATATGGAGAGGAGTGGTGTCTTTGATAGAAGGCAGTGGAGAAGGCGCTTTCAGTTGGTTAACTCATCTTCCTCCCTTAATGTATAAGGGATTTATAACCGTGGTCCCTAGAGAATGATATATATATATATATATATAAATATTATATATATATATATATATATTAGACCTTTAGTAGCTCTATTATACTATGTTTATTATATATATAATTATCTATATATATTAATATTATTATATATTGCTACTTTCAAAACGCATGTTTTCCCCTCTTTGAAATGTCATGTAGATTGTGTAACATTTTTTCAGATTCCTAGATAGCTTAGAATAGGATAGTTTTAAGATGTGTGTTCAGATTTCGCATTACTTAATGTAAAAGAATATATATATAACGTAAAGGGAGAGATCTTTGTCCTTTAATCAAAGCTACAAAGTTTTTAACTTTTATGTCAACAGTGTGAAATTAGAGGGTCTGCGAGATCCGTTTGCTTCCCTACTCTGTCAGCGCGTTTGATAGCGAGCGAGCTCGAATTTTGCGTTGTTATCAAAACATGTCAATCTTAATTATCGTTTAACCTCGTTTCAATCAGGTATGTATCTGTTGAGCAGACTTATCTCGTACGCGTATATCTCTGTCAAGTCCCACGTGGGAATTGCACATTTTGTATGTGAGATTGCATCAGATTCAGAACTTTCTGAAAGCTTTCGTGCCAAGAACGTTTTGACATCTGCCCTCTCCAGCTTTTCCGTGAAGGAAGAGATTTCATTCTATCTTGAGACCTCGAGGCATTAACATCTGCTCTCGCTCTCTCTCTCTCTCTCTCTCTCTCACTCGAAATCATTGAGATTATATTAACGTAACGTAAATTGGTCACTCGTAACATAGAATTTCGTATTTGATATTTCTTAGAGTTTATTTAGTATTATTTAGTTTCTTTTGTGGAATCTGAACAAACATCATTTCGTAACGGCGCCTGGTTTTTGTGAAAGTGTAATATACAAGCTGCAGCTAAAGAAGAAAGAAATTGGTATACCAAGGTAAAGTGTTGTATATTTTTATTAGTTGCAACTAATAATTGTTAGGAACAGTGAATAACTAATAACGGATAGGAATGTGTTTAACTAATAACTAAAAGTTAATGGGAAAAGATGTTTGGTTAACTAATAAACTAATAAACAAAGTTAGGTAATAACTATAAAACTAATAATTGATAAGAACTGTGGTTAACTGATAACAGATGGTTTTACGGAAAGTTTGGTAAAAACTGTTGGTTACAGTGTTTTTGAGTGAAAAAGATTTACACTTTTACACATTGCTGATTTTTTTTGTGTTTGTGTCTGTTCCATTGTTTGTGCACTTATTCATTTTCTTATTGTTGTGTCTTTTTGTTTTATATTTTCATTTGCATTCACAATTTAACTGACTTAGTTATTTCATTGCATAATCATTGCACATTTAAGTAAACTTAACATTTGTGAATTAATTTGCATTGCCTAAACACTTTTGAATTTCAATTGAATTAATTTTCTTGAATTTTGTGATAAATTAATTTTGATTTAATTTTACTTAATTTGATTCAAGAATTAATTAAACTTTACTTTGTTTTCAAGTAACAGTAATTTTCCCTGATATTGTGAATTTCACTTATAAATTTTGAATTTAATAATAAATTTGTGTATTTAAAATTTTTTATGAGTGTTTTCTTTATC
>NC_087210.1:65301138-65311093 GCF_015104395.2 Macrobrachium nipponense
CGCTCCACGAAGTTTTGGTAATTCAGAACGTATAGCTACACACTCATGTACACATACACCTACGAAAAGTCAGTTATGTCATCCCTCTAAAATCTATTATAAAGTGAAGCTAGAAATTCAATCACCCACGTCGGTGAGAAGCAAAAGAAAAACTGACACGATATTTTTAGTGTCCATTGTTTATGTGTATACACACACAAACACACATATATATAGATACATATATATAGATATATATAGATATATATATATATATATATATATATATATATATATATATATATATATATATATATATATATATATATATATATATATATCATTTTCTATAAATAATTTTATATGCGTGTTTGTGCTCGCGAAATATCTATAAATATTTGCAATATCTGGCGTTCAAGAAGGTATAGAGAGAGACCTTAGACCTTACAGACCTTACATTTTGTTCGGGTTGCCCCAGGTCCCTCAGTGTGAGGCACCTCTAATGTCTACCAGAGAGTTGCTAGTACATCTTCCGGTATATTTTGCATCTTCCAATCTTGGATGGTCTGGGATGCAGTTTAGATATTTGTCGAGCTTATTCTTACATCTACGCTCACTCCTGATATATTCCTCAGATGAGCTGGCAACGCATTGAATAGACGCTGCATTATCGATGCTGGTGCGTAGTGGATTAATGTCCTGTGTGCTTTCCTTATTTTTCCTGGTATAGTTTTGGGCACTATTAATCTACCTCTGCTTGCTCCTTCTGATATTTTTAGTTCCATGATGTTTTTCTGCTATTCTTTCTATCTATGTTTCATGCCTGACTTATCATGTAGCATTCTCTTCTCCTTTCTAGACTATATAATTTTAGGATTGTAGTCTTTTCCAGTAGTCAAGGTCCTTAACTTCTTCTATTCTAGCGGTAAAGGACCTTTGTACACTCTCTATTTGTGCAATATCCTTTTGATAGTGTGGGTACCATATCATATTGCAATATTCAAGTGGACTACGAACATATGTTTTATAAAGCATAATCATGTGTTCAGCTTTTCTTGTTTTGAAGTGCAGTTACAAAATTCCCATTTTTGCTTTACATTTTGCCAATAGAATTGCTATCTGATCATTGCATAACATGTTCCTATTCATCATCACACCAAGGTCTTTAACTGCTTCCTTATTTGTGATTGTCTCATTATTAGGTCCCCTATATGCATATAGCTTTCCTTCTCTGTCTCCATAATTTATTGATTCAAATTTATCAGAGTTAAATACCATCCTATTTAACCTCTGCCCAATCATATACTTTGTTAAGGTCTCTTTGTAGAGCGTTCTATCTTCATCACAAGTAATTTCTCTACTTATTCTTGTGTCATCGGCGAAACTACTCACTACCGAATCCTTAACATTACTGTCTATGCTTCAATCATAATAACAAACAGTATTGCAGCTTACACCGTACCTTGTGGCACACCGGATATTACCTGGCTTCATCCGATTTCTCATCGTTTGCAATAACTTTCTGTTTCTGTTGTGTAAAAATTCTTTTAACCATCTTCCTACTTTATCCACGATATTGTGTTTTCTAATTTTCTTCGCTAATATATTATGGTCTACCTTGTCAAAAGCTTTTGCAAAGTCTAGATAAACCACATCTGTTTCATTTCCGCTTTTCATATTTTTTAATATGTTCTCACGGTGGACTAACAGTTGGGTTTGTGTACTTTTTCCGGGTACGAAACCATGTTGTCCTATATTAAACAAATTATTTTTATTAAATGTTTCATAATATTTTCTTCATTACCCTTTCATACACTTTCATAATATGTGATGTTAGACTCACAGGCCTATAATTACTTGCCTCTAGTCTTGATCCACTTTTGAAAGTAGGGGTAATATATGCTCATATAAAATCTTGCCTGTATCTACACTTTGTCTTAATAATATTGCAAGTGGCTTTGCGATAGAATGAACTACTTTCTTTAACAAAATAGCAGGAACTCCATCAGGCCCTGCTGCAGCTCCATTTTTAATTTCATTAATAGCCTGCACAATACTTCAGCTTCATTAATATCTATGTCAGCTAAATATTCACTATTTTCATCCCTTACTTCAATATCATTATCTTACATTATACTAGTTCTAGGGGTGAATTCTCTCTTATATCGTTCTGCCAATATGTTGCAATTTCCTTTTTTTCATTTGATAATCTCCTTCAATTCTAGAGGGCCTATTTCTATTCTTCTTTATTCATCTTTTTCGCGTATGAGTATAATAGTTTGGGGTTTTGCTTGATATTAATTAGGGTTTTTCTTCCAAGTCCCGTTTTTCATTTTCTTTTGATTGTATAAATCTTTGTTCTGCATTTTCTATCTTACTTTTTAGTTCTATAACTTTCCATGCATTTTTTTCTTTTGCAAGACCTTTTTCCCCTTTCTGATTTTCTGGAACAAGATCCTTCCGTCTCTTGGTATGCCATGACGCGTGATGGTTTACTTTTCTTCTTCGGTATATATTTATCCACTATTTTCTCTAATATTTTATATAATATCTCCGTATTTACCCTTATGTCATCACTTACGAAAATGTTATCCCAATCTTTGTTTAATTCTTCATTTATTGTTTCTGACCATTTTATATTTTTACTGTAGAAGTTGTATTTTCCATATCCTTCCCACTTTTTCATTTCTTGCTTATCTCTGTTTTCACTTGCTTTGGAATGGCCTGTTATTCTATGACATTATGGTCTGAAATACTCGCATTGTAAACTATTATTTCTTTAACATAATCATCTCGTTCACAAATACTAGGTCTAAAAGTATTTTCCTTTCTTGTTGGCAGGTGATTTATTTGTTGAATGTTGTATTCTAGTACCATATCTAATAGCTTTCGAATTGCCTCTTATCTTCTGCACTACTATTACTCTCTTTTTTATATGTATAAGTACAACCACAATCTCCTATTCGTTCTTTACAGTCTGCGAAAGGAAAGTTGAAGTCTCCAGACAGGAGAATAGTCCAGTCCTTGTGATTTATACATATATCATCCAATTTTTCTATTATTAAGTCAAACTCTTTAGTATTAGGAGGTCTATATATTACTATGTTTCATTAATTAAATTTTTCAAATTCAAAATTCTACCGCTATTAGTTCACATTCTGAGTTACTATATTTCTCATATATTTTTCCTTTTTTTTGTCTTTCCCATATATTGCGGTTCCCCCTTGATTCCTATTTTTTCTATCTGATCTATAAGTATGAACCCTTTTATTTGATCATCATTCCCAGTCTCTTGGGAATACCAGGTTTCACTTATATTCATTATATCTATTTTCTTTTCAATTTGGGTTAGTTCTTCTAAGTACTCTATTTTTCTTTTTGAGTTACTCATAACTAAACCCTGTGCATTCATCACTATGATGGTTTGCGTGTTCTCTCCTTCATTTAATATTGGTAATAATAAGGACTTTCCCATGTCTCTTTCCTGTTTTGGTATGTTGTTCTTTTTTTCATTTCCAGAAATTCTGACATTGAAAAATCCAACTTTTCCTTAATATTTGATCTTCCTTCATCATAATTATTCATTTGTGTCTGAATCTGCAATTTTCTCCGTATCTGCAATATCCTCTTGCATAATAAATACAGTTATTATCTCTTGAGTAGAATCTTGGACCTGAGGCTTTGATATTTTTTTGCTGACATCTCTGCATATATCATTGATGGCTTGCTTTTTTCTTTACCTGATATTCTTTATTCCTCTCTTTATTTGTTTCTTTCTTATTTTGGATTTTATTACTTGATTAATTATTTATTTGATTATGATTCATGGCTACAGGGTGCATATATTTACATTTTTTGTCGAACTTACATCCTTTTCCTTCTTTGAGGTTTTTGCATATTTTTGGATGCAGATCTCTGCAATCTTCCTCATAGCCATCTAGGTATGCACATTTGCCATATATTTCATAGTTGTGACGTACCTTAGGAGTTTGTAGTAACATCTTTCTCCAAATCTGCAATTCCTCTTTTCAAAAGGTTGCAGACTTTGTCTTTTTTGTCTATTTTTCCTCTTTCCCGTCATTGTGTAGATCTGGGCAGAGCCTCTTCGGGATTTTCTTTTGTGTTATGATCGTAATTTATTTCTTAGTAAGTATGCTGCTTTATTGCCTCATATGTAGTATCAATGAGTATCTCTGCATCCATACTTTTATCTTGTTCTTTGTTTTCCTTATTTTTTTCTGTCATTTCAGTTTTGTTTACTTCTCTTCCATTTCCTCTTCTTCTTCTTACTCTTCCTCTTCTTCTTTCTTACTCTTCCTCTTCTTCTCATCCTCAACTATTTAGTACATTCAATCTTGATTTAATAACATTGTCTATCCATGATAGACATGTTGAGCAAAATATTCTGGTATCTTTCCTCATATCTTGCATTACCTCAGCACATTGTGGATGGGTCGGAATGTTGCATGCAGCACATTTTCTGATTAGGTTTGTGGATTAAACTATGACTATACTACACCTTACCACAGTTTGCATGTTTTTGGCATTCTTTTTCCTAATGCATCAATTAGGATTATTGACAATGTTCACCTTATTCATTTTTCTTTTTTGGTCGGAATATGTTGGTTTATGTATATTTTTCTTATGAGTCTCTTACCACTTGGATTTTATTTGGAACTTCTTCAATTATTTTCAAGATATTTTCTGTTGATTTGTTCCAGTTTGAAAGATTATATCCGTCTAATATATCTATGAATGCTTTTGTATCTTTTTGGTTAGGACTGTTGCTGATCTCATAGATGAGAAATGCCAGTTCTCTTCCTGCTACCTCATCGTATTGCGAATCTGCCAAGCAAGCTAAATTTCGCCATTTCTTCCCACAGTTGGAACTTACTGCCATCTTGTTCTGATTTACAGAGAGAGAGAGAGAGAGAGGGCGAGAGAGAGAGAAAGAAAGGAGAGAGAGAGAGAAGAGAGAGGGGGGGGGTGGTTGTTAAGTATTGAAAAGAATAACAAATTAATATCAGTGTAGAAAAAATCAATGATGACGCTCCCACATCCCTGAGTAATTATGTCTTCTGGACGATGATGCCTTACAAGAGTACTCTAATTTGCTGTTCACGTCATTCAGTAACACCTACGCCCTGGGAAATATTGGATCAGCTTCTCTGTGACAAAAGTAGAGTAGTAACTGAAGTAAGTGCAAAGTTTACAAAACAGTGCGGTGTAATTAAAGAATGTTTCCTTTCACCAAACTTTTCATACAACTGCTTCATAACATGCTGTTCATCAACACATCCTCTTCCTGTGCAAATCAGCGTTGGTCTTCACTTATCCATTTTTCGGTCATTTGTCTCAAAATTGTACCATACGCCTTCCCTTATAGTATACCAAGTTATATAACCTGTATAGGAGTCCAGTATTTAGAGTCGTAGAGAAATTTCATATGTAGGGCACATTTTTAGTATTTCTATTGTTTCAATAACATAGGTAATTCATGCAGTTTATATAATAACTTAGGATTTAGTGAATATGAAAATTTTTTTTTTACTGTTGAAGCCATTCGTGAACATTACGTTATATTTCTTGGGATCTGAAAACTATTTTTAACGTAGGTGTAAACTTCTGTCAGGTCAAATGCCAGTAATTTGTACGACACTACTCTTACTGGTTCCTAATCATCCCTAATATAGGAGTCGTGGTATTGTATATGAGAAATGTAGGGCATGTCACAGAGCCCTTTGATAATATTACATTGAAAAATATTAGAGACAGGAGAAATGTAGAAAGACACGGACGGAACTTATTAAAAAATATTACCAAATTCATGCCTTGGCTTGTAACAAGGATTTTAAAACTGATATATTGTAAACCTAATTAAATCGTGAATACAAATGCAAAGCGTTAAATCTCCTAGAATAACTAACGTCTCACGTTCGGATACAAGCGAACACGACCAACCTCCACTGATAGGAATGCAGTGCGGATACACAAGGACTGAAATCTAATTATTCCACGTTGGCTGATCTTACTGTGTTTCCTAATCACTTACACACACACACACACACACACACAGAGAGAGAGAGAGAGAGAGAGAGAGAGAGAGAGAGAGAGAGAGAGAGAGAGAGAGAGAGAGCAAATGCGCCATCATTACAAGTAAAGTGCTACGTCGATTTTTTTTTTTTTTTTTTTTTACCTGAGCTGCCAATAGTTGAATTTTAAGTACAATCACCCTTTGATACTTATCCATCCCTGCTGGTAATTTCGTCAACACTGCGCGTAGCTAGATTGTGGTTTAAAGTATAGTTTTTCCTGTACACGTCTTTGGAAAACAGCTACGTAAATCTAATGAACATCAATAGTGTACCCTTAAAAACTCTGTTAGGAACGCGACAAAAAAAGTTTTACGCTGGTTTAACAACTCAGCATCACTTGTTTCTCTTCCCCAGCCTCAACTCAGCCTCAGTGGGGCACAACTTAACCTCACTTGGGTCTTCTCAACCCCCAGCATGAAATTCAAAACTCACTCCTCCTCACCCCCGAATTTCATCTAACCTAACTCCTCTTCTCATCCCCACCTTAACACGAAAAGCACCCAGTTAACACTCTAGTAATAGCACACACTAGTAATAATGAAATACACTAAGAAAGGTATGATAAAGTGTACTGAAATCTAGCTTTGCATAATCGATTTTTGACTATAATCACCATGTACCAAAACAAATTCTTACATAAAAATCTCGAAACATTAAATTTCGACTAAGTATTATTTTGTGATGGGGACTTATATTTTCTTGCACCTAGTATTTCGGTAACGTTAAAACTAGCACCGTTCAAACTTGAGGCTAAACGCAACTTCTTACACACCATTTCAGAATTTATACACACACGCACACACACCACACACACACACACACACACACACACACACACACACACATATATATATATATATATATATATATATTATATATAATATAATATTATATATATATATATATATATATATATATATATTACACACACACAAACTAACACTAAAACCCTTGCGAGAGTCAGTGATGCCACCAACCTCTAAGTTAGGAAACCAGGGTTCGTGTCTTGCGGTAATTCAAGAATGAAAAAAAAAAAAACGATCTTTGAGAGTTTCAACCTTCCCATACACTCTTCAAAAAACATTTCTCCTGCGTTTTCTGTTTAAAAAGCAAAAAAAGTTTACGACTACGATTCTATATTCATGATCATCCCTGACCATAACACCGTCATTACAACGAGATGGAAGGAGTATTCAACACGAACGTTAAGCAAGAGCGTTGCAGCGCTGCCATTGGCAGTGCTGCCAAAAGACGCCTTTTGCCAGAAACGAAAGATAAGACGAAAGGAGTTGGCCTTGTTTCACAGATCATATAACCAAGCACTGGGAAGTATTTAGCATTATACTAAAGAAGATACGTCGAAGAAAACACCAGAGGTACAGTATCAGTATGTAGAGCTCTGTGAAAAGAATGTGTAATGAGAAGGTTATCTCTCACTTATATTCGGGAAAAAAAAAAAAGCCACGAGAGCTCACATCAACTTCCGTGAAGCAAATGAATACTTTGAAAAGCGCGTCCCACCAGACTCGAATATTAGCATTGAGAATGTTGAATCGATACAGACTAAGATTGAGGCCCTCCAAAATACGCCCCCCCCCCCACCCCCGGCCTACAAACCCCCGCCCACAACCCCCACCCACACCCGCCCATTCACTTCCAATTAACGAGAAATCTTTGATAATTAGCTGACAATTGTGCAATGAAATGAATGCCCTTCAGAAAGTTGCATGCCAAGTTCAGCGGTCTTAGGAACTGAGAGGTATGATTTTTTGACAGGAAATTTGCACTGTCACCTCATTCTTATCGGGATATATAAGGTCATTCTTGCTGACTGTTATTTGCTCTTGTGTCAAAATCAGACATTCAAGTTTTGATATTTGTGCCAACTCATGTCATTATTGACTGTTAGAGAGAGAGAGAGAGAGAGAGAGAGAGAGAGAGAGAGAGAGAGAGAGAGAGAGAGAGAGAGAAGTTTTGGTGGATAATTCATAAATTTTACATAAATCTTCATGACGCTACAACAGCACGTCATGCGATAAGAAGGATCATTCTGATAATCTCACAATAATAGCAGGCAACTATAAAAACATAGATAGTGGCGTTTGGTTTTTGCGAAAGAAAGGTAAACCACCTCCCACCCACCAACCCCCACCCCCGCAAACTTGCAAACAATGCTGTCATGAATATCCAGGGCAATAACACCGTCATTTCAACAAGAGATGAAGGCATTCACCACGGCCATTAAGCAAGAATGGTGTAACAGAGCCATCAAAAGAACATCGGAGCGTTATGTTACTTTGAAACTGTTCGTAGACGACACTAGAAGTTATCCCTTGCTATGCTGGAAAGAATCCCAAGAAAAACCTGAGAGCATTAGAAGTGTTTTGCACACAGTATCTGTATCCAGTTTCTGATATCAAAAGACGCATTATTCTGTCATGTTATGCAATCTATAAAAAGCACAAATTTTCACTCGTTTAAAACAAAAAGTTGAAAATAACAGTGTGTTCAGTGGTATTGACACGAAGTAAAAAACAGGAAAAATTCACGTCCTATGAATATACTAGATTATCTCGTACAAATTTACATTTAGAATCCGCTTTCCAGCAGGAAACAAATTTCCCGTGAAAATGCCAAAGCGAGCTTTTGAATGTTCATAAAACCTCACAGGCAGTGGTTTACCTAACTGTTGGATAATCTGTCCTTCAGGTTGTTACGGAAAAAACTTTGACCTGCCGATAACAGCTTAACGTAAAGTCGCACAGGGAAACTGGTGCGTTGATAATGGAAAATGAGGATATTTACACCAGCGCTGCATAGCCATTCAAACCATATCAAGATAGATGTGACGATATTTTGACTGAATTTTAATGATCGGTGAAACTCTATATCAGGCTGAATTTACTGTTCTTTGTACATAAAAGAAAAACAAAAACGGGAAAAAAATTTATGTATCACACTTCATAGGGATGGTCTTCTAATAGAACCATAAAAACGCAAGCTACTTTGAAGAGAGAAAGAGAGAGAGATAGAGAGAGAGAGAATAAATGCTGTAGATGTGCTTCAAAGAATTCTGTTGATTTATTATTTATTTCTTATTCAATACTGTAGCAGTTTGTGTAAATCGTGAGTTTGCCCAAAATATAATTTTCCTCTTCAATACACGACGAGGATTACCGAAATTTCTTGCTCATTTTGTAAACGACTGCAGTCTCAAATTCGTAGTTAATATTATGTGGTTTAAGTTTTATGTCTCCAAAATCCCTGGCAAATTAGCGTGAACCGCAAAAAGCTAGCCTTTACAGAAAGAGGCGAGTCATTGTACTTAAATTAGAGCTGAATATACCATGAATGCTGTGCTTACATACAGGAAATATCTGTGGTTGCAACATTGACATTTAAACATTAACCCGATTCCAGTGACTGGTAATTTCTGGTGAGAGCAGGACGCATTGAGGTTTATACAAAGGCTAAGGTTCATACCTCTCCAAAGCTGCTGCAAGATGACTTTTCCAGTGCTACACATGCACAGCATATCTTTGAACCTATTTTCTGTCACTACGTCCATTTGCGAGAGTAAACACCCGGATGAACATCGAAAAAAAAAAGTCAAAGTACATTTCGCAGGCAGAATATTATGCTATGAACTACGCAAGGCATAGTAATAGAAAAATGAAACGGAATTATCTTTGGCACCTTACTATGAGTAGATTATTGGAAAATCGGAACTTTACACGCACGAAACTATTGGGAGGCAAATTTCAACCTTCAATTCTGATAGCAGAACCTTTTCCATGCATGAACTTGTATGTACCAGGCGTTTTACAGAGAGAGAGAGAGAGAGAGAGAGAGAGAGAGAGAGAGAAGAGAGCGAGAGAGAG